>NC_053389.1:30095817-30395817 GCF_905171765.1 Bufo bufo | reverse complement strand
AAAATTGTGAACGTTCCTCCTCAAAACAGGAGGAGTGGAGTAAAAATAAGACAGTTCATGCTCCTAATTCAGATGCAAAAAAAGGCGCACCTACATAAATACTTGGGAAATAAGGCGCAAAACAAAGACAACTACGAAATTAATCTCAAAATAAGGAACAAGGCGCAAACGTCTCCTAAACAGGCGCAAAATGAGTTGGTAAATGAGACTTAAAAAAATAAGTCTGAAACAGCTTCTTTATTCCTGAAAACAGATGCAGACACTACAGTAAATGAGCCCCACTGATTATTGTACTGCCCCATCAAAGCAAAGCTGCAGTGTAAAGTATGGAGGATTGACAGAACAGCAGTTTAAGGGCTCATGCACACGACCTTTGTTGTTTTGCGGTCCGTTTTTCACGGATCCGTTGTTCCGTATCTGAGGTTTTTTTTCTCTCTGATTTAAGTCCTCTTCTGTTTCGTTATTCCAAAAAACATATCCGTATGGTTTCCGTATGCGATTCCGTTTTTTGCGGATCGGAAACGGAAACAGTAACTTATTAATCACCAAACACATGAGCAATATGGGCTGGGCAAAATACAGATGACATACGGATGTGTTCTGTGTGTGTTCTGTATTTTTTGCAGACCTATTGACTTGAATGGGGCCTCAGACCATGATTTGCAGACAATAATAGGACATGCACTACTTTTTTGCGGAACGGAACTACGGAAACGGAATGCACACGGAGTACCTTCCGTTGTTTTTGTGGACCCATTGAAGTGAATGGTTCCGCATACGGTCCGCAAAAAAAAAACGTAACAGAAGCAGAAAAAAAATACATTTGTGTGCCTGAGCCCTCAGGTTGTCAGACAAGGCAGCAGTACTCATGCTATGTTTACGCTTGGTCTGCAAACTGTAGCCCTCCAGCTGTTGTGATGCTATACTCGCCTCATACATGATAGGAGTAGTAGTCTGACAACATCCAAGGACTGGTGTGTTGCATGCGTCCTTCAGGCTGAAGCGTCTGATACAGTAGGCAAATGCGCGGTGCTGATAACAGAAGCGTATTTACTGATTACAGATATGTAAATGCTGCGGGGGATTAAAAACGACATTCCGGAAGATTAAAGGGGAACTCCGCAGGCGATTTATGAAGTCGCTATTCCCACAGATAATTCCAGGACGAGCTGCAATCTATTGTTCAAATTGGATGAGCTTGGATCCGGTGTAAAAAGGAGACATCCTCAGAGGCAGTAATGACCCCACTTTCCCCACGTCCTGGCTGCATACAGTATATAGCGTTTCTTCTGTATACAGAGCTGCGCTCTCTTATTTTCTGTTTTTTGATCTGACTGAAATACCAGTCTTCAAAGCATGTTATTCATGAACCAGGAGGCTCAGGATGAACAACACTATAGGTCACGCCCACATAGGAGGATGATTGTGATGCCCGGCGTTTGCTACCCTTCACAGAGGGACCCCCCTGCTTGCTTCCAGAGGTCCTGCACAGGATTTGGGCACCCAGCAGGAGGTGGGGCCAACCAGGGCTGGGTCCGCACTTCCCCAGCCACATGGTCTGCCATTCTGTTATGCAATTATATTTAACTCCTTAGTGCCACAGTTACTTCTGGCTTTTTTTTGCGGTTGTTTTTTTTATCCCTTTTTTTTTTATTATACCAGCAATCAGGGGCGCACCTAACCTTTCTGATGAATGAGGCGAAAACTGAAACGACGCCCCCCTTTCCCAATGTAAATCTTAACCTAACCCCTTCCCTTTAGCCCATGGCCCTTCGATTGCCCCTACCTGGTGCTGCCTGAGGCAATCGCCTCTCCTGGCCTCATTGGTGGTGCGCCCCCTGCCAGCAATGTTGTATGAGGCTTGTTTTTTTGTGAGGTAATTTTTTATGCCACTAATTTGGGGATCCATAGGACATAATAGGTTTTTTTGAGTTGGGGGCAGTAATGAAAATTTTTGGTGTTTGTTTTTATGGTTCTCACCATGCCGTATAAATGACATCACAACTTTATTCTCGGGGTGCGTACAACCACAGAGATAACGAAATTTTACCATTTCTACACAATTAAAATAATTAATAAAATAATCTGTTGTTTTTGTTTTTCACCATATTCTGACACCCAGAACTTTTTTAGATTTCTATCGGGGGAGCTCGTGTGTGTTTTAATTGTCACCATTTTAGGGTGCATGCAACTTTTTGATCCCTTTATATTCCATTTTTGGGAGGAGAAGTGACCAAAACAGAAATGACTATAGCAATTCTGCCTTTTATTGTTTTGTTTTTTAATGATTTTGCCATAAAGGATAAATTATATACAATTTTTTTAAATAAAGGTGAGATAGGAAAAAGTTTTTTTATTTTTTTTATTTTTTAACAACTGGGTTGTGCCACCATTAATCCTTATTTTGAAGGAGTTGTGCACCTTTGGTGGGGGAAGGGGGAGGTTTGGCAAACCCCCCACTTGGGCAGGCCCGCAAAGGAAAGCCTACTTACTGGTTACTGGTTCCATCTCCGCAGCCTTGGCTGCTCCTCTGCACTCTCAGGGCTCATTCACATATTTTCTGTGTCAGTTCCGTATGCGGAACCATTCATTTCAATGGGTCCCCCAAAAAACGGAAGCTACTTTGCGTGCATTCCATTTCCGTATGTCCATATGTCCGATTCACAAAAAAATAGAACATGACTTATTATTGTCCGCATTACGGACAAGGATAGGACTGTTCTATCAGGGGCCAGCTGCTTGGTTATGCAAAATACAAAATTCACACGGACGTGATTCGTATTTTTTGCAGATCCGTTTTTTGCAGACCATAAAATACATACAGTTGTGTGCATGAGCCCTCAGGATGTCAACTTCCATTGTAACACCACTGCAGCTAATCTCTGATAGAGAGAAGGAGCAGGGAGCCAGCACCGGGAAGCAGGTAAGTAGCCTTCCCTTCGCAGGTCTGCCCAAGAGGAGGGTTTTACCGAATCCCCCCCTCCTTCCATTCAGCATGAAAAGCTAGTTACTTTTATAATCAACTTTCTGTTACAAAAGACGCTACAGTTGCAAGACATTCTCTTTACTTCATCATAATGGCTCCCCCTGGTGGTTAGTCTGTATAGTAATGTACACGTCCACCTACGGATTTGGTCGCACATGTTCAGTTTCATCCTTCAAAGGCCAAGAGCCATATCTACTGTTAAAAGCTGTGACATTCATAGGGATTGAGCTGTGGCAGAAAGAACACGCCCCCTGAGATAGGACCCGCCCCTGAGGTGCCAGACTGAAGATAATCTAGCAGAGCAATGAACGGGGAGATCTCTGGATCCATGTGAGGTCCAGGGCTGGTTCTAGCTTTGTTAGAAGCAGATTGCTGTGTACTATATTATGTATACTTTTCTATTTTATATCAATCATGGGATAACCCCTTGTATTTTGTGGTGTATTATGCCTTTGGCAGGGTCTAATAGGTGTAATGACAGCAGACCTAGAGGTCCATTGTTAAGCCCCTGGCGTCCATAACAAATCATCAGCACCCCACGATCGCCTGCAACTCCAGAGCTTGTATAGAAAGGGTTAAATTGTAAAATATCTACTTATGACCTGGGTCGTGGGTTACTGGGCCTTTAAAGGTGTAATAAACTGTATAGGGAACCAATAATGACATAAAGGGGTGGAGCCTGACACCTACTTACTAGGATGGGACAAGTAGTTGTCATGGAAATAGCGGCCGCTCTCTGCAACGATGTAGAAACCATACTGTAACATCAGAAATCCCATATAAACGTCATGGGGATGGTTTTAACTTTTGACTGGAGTTCCCCTTTAAGCCAGTATGTTATATATCGACCAAAAAAACTGAATAAAAATGATCTTGTAGATGTCACCGGCGTCTCAGCGAACGTTTCCTTGCTGATGGATTCCGTGGATGATTCACCGATCTTCAAGTCACATCTCCTGAACTCTGAAGACATCAGAAGATCAGAGACGATGGGCGCAATGTCCTAAGCCAAAAATAAATACACCCCCCGCCTCCCCCCAGCCTGCCGCATGTTATTTCCATCTGCATAGCGACAGATATTCCACAGCATCTGCAAGATTAATGTCCCCAGCCGTGGCATGCTGAGAGTTGTAGTTTTACAGCAGCTGAGGAGCCAATAGAAATAAGATACATTGACTGAGATAGATATGTATGGACGGGGGGGGGGGGGGGGAGGGCAGGTTGGTGCACATTAAATTAAACATATGTTGGCAACTATGAGATTGGGCACTAGACCTCCAGGTGCTGACAACCACTTACGGCAGCTATTACAGCATCCCCAGAGTTGTCAGCCAGCTTCCCACAGTCTCTGAATGGAAAAGGTAAAGCTTTATTTTTATGTATAGTTACTTCCTCCGGCTCTACTGCACTTCCTTTCTCTCATTTTTTGCTGCAGATTTGAAATTCTATTCATGGAAATTCAGGATAAGCAAAGTTATACTGTTTGACATTACACATCAAAGCATTGTGGGAAAACGAAACGTGTCATAAGTACATTGGTAGTCCGTGCCGCTGTCTATGGGGCCCCGGGATCACCATTTATATTCTGTTTACAGTCTCAACCACAAATGTATTCCTACAGATCAGTCGCCTGGAAGCCACAGCAAACATACAAGCAGACGGGCCTCAGCACTGAGGCACAGGTGGGGTACAGGCAGGGATGTAGCTATAGGCAGGGGTCAAGTCCTGGGAAAAAAAGTGTGGGAACTCACCCAAGATCCACTGCCGCCCTGACCCCCCCCCCCCCCCCCCCCCAAAAAAAAAAATAATATATATTTTGCAGAAAATTCAGTGCAACATAAAGGGCTATATGTCTGTTCAGGCATAATTTTTCTCTTTCATATTATAAGCTCCCCTTATATATAATTTACTTACAGTTCTGAAGACTCAGGGGTGCTGACAGGCTTAGCCTCAGGGGTGCTGGCAGGCTTGGCCTCAGGGGTGCTGGCAGGCTTGGCCTCAGGGGTGCTGGCAGGCTTGGCCTCAGGGGTGCTGGCAGGCTTGGCCTCAGGGGTGCTGGCTGGCTTGGCCGGGCAGAAGGAGTGTGGGAGACTGTGAGGCCTTTTTTCTCCAAGCTGCTCCGGAAAAAAAATATTTTTCATTCACCTCAGGTCAGACCTCCAGACACCCAATGTTAATCAGACCTCAGCTAACAGCCCCAATAAGATCCCCAATGGTAATAAGACCCCAATAAGACCTCATATCACACCTCAGCTCAGACCCCAATATGAATGACCCCCAATCAGACCTCAGATAAGAGCCCCATGCCTCATAGCAGCCCCCAGTAGCCTCATAGTGCAGTGCCCAGGAACGGGTACACTGACACCACTTATGCAGTGGGCCAGGATACGAGTGGTTAATAGTCAAAATTTGTTTGTGACGCCAATTGCAGTGTGCACAGGGTACTATCACAGGGCCCTCCCAAGGTGTTATAACGCACGTCCCAGGTTAGGAATGCCAGAGTGGTGTAATGGCCTATAATGTCTCTATAGGTCAGGGATGGCCAACCTGAGGCTCTCCAGATGTTGCAAAACTACAACTCGCAGCATGCCCGGACTGCAAACAGCTATCAGCCTACAGCAGGGCATGGTGGGAATTGTAGTTTTACAACAGCTGGAGAGCCACAGGTTGGCCATGCCTGCTATAGGTGGTGATAATTGTGTCACGGTGTCTCCTACCTAGGTACGGCCGGACTCCTGGCTCCTGGCTCACTTGCAATAAATTTGAGTGTAGTGATAGTAGGAGTAATAGCGGAATTTTGCAGCAGAAATTGATGTCCAGACCTTTAGATGAAGTTCAAACTTTTCTTTACTGAAGATAACTTTCATCCAAGCAGAATACAGCTTTGGTCTTTGGTCCCAGTAGGTTTTGGCAATGGTTGGCAGGAATAAATCTTCTGCACTATAAATCAGGAGCTTGCAGGAAAAGACGTCTGCTTAGTAGCTCTGTAATGGTGGCAGGAATTTATCTTCTTCACCTCTCTGTATCTTCTGCTTTGTGGGGACTGACTAGCTGAGGAGGAATATGGCTTCTCCTAGGTCTCTGGACTTTAATCACAGATAGGCTCTCAGGGAATGATTTAGTCCTGGAACTCTGGAGGTTGTCTGCTTTCTTGTCATCTAGCTGAGGCTGCAGGGCTCAGACTGGGAATATGATCAATGTCTCAGCTGAGACAAGATCCTGGCTTTCTTCCCTA
The DNA here is from genome assembly GCF_905171765.1 of Bufo bufo. NCBI lineage: Eukaryota > Metazoa > Chordata > Amphibia > Anura > Bufonidae > Bufo > Bufo bufo. Next base: position 30,389,596 of record NC_053389.1, on the reverse strand, counting down.
TACAGGGGATCTCCTACACACACACCCTACCCCTAGCAGGGGGTGGGCTACACTGACTCTATCTTCCTTATTCACCCAAGGTGCAGGATGTGGGAATAGTCCACACCTCCACAGAGGGGGAGCTAAGCTAGAATAAACCATTCCAGCCTAAATATACTAAACTGTAATGTGTTGCTGCCACCTGCTGGTCAACCTGGAAAATTCTCTCACCAGCCCCCAGTGCCTCTCCATCAGCCCCCAGTGCCTCTCCATCAGCCCCCAGTGACTCCCACCAGCCCCCAGTGCCTCTCACCAGCCCCCAGTGCCTCTCCACCAGCCCCCAATGCCTCTCCATCAGCCCCCAAAGCCTCTCCATCAGCCCCCAGTGCCTCTCACCAGACCCCAATGCCTCTCACCAGCGGCCCCCCAGTGCCTCTCCATCAGCCCCCAGTGTCTCTCCATCAGCCCCCAGTGCCTCTCACCAGCGGCCCCCCCAGTGGCTCTCCATCAGCCCCAGGCCCCCCAGTCAGTGCCTCTCCATCAGCCCCCAGGCCCCCCAGTCAGTGCCTCTCCATCATCCCCCAGGCCCCCCAATCAGTGCCTCTCCATCAGCCCCCAGGCCCCCCAGTCAGTGCCTCTCCATCAGCCTCATAAAATAAAAAAAACACTTACCCTCTCCTGCTCCTGGACGCCGCTGCTCCTCTCCTCCTACACGATGATCCTGCTGTCGGCTGTGCTGTGAAGGCTGCGCACAGCGTGACGTCACAGAGCGCCTCAGCCTTCATGCCTGTGCACAGCCCTGCACAGCCGACAGCCGAGGACCAGAGACGGTGAGTACAAAGACTTCACCTCTTCCTGGTCCTTTTGCCTGGCGTTAAAGACAGGCGGCCCTGAAAGGGAACGGCGTTCCTGCTATGAAAAAAAGTGCAGGAACGGCGTTCCCACACGTTACTGCAGGACTCGAGCCCTGGCTATAGGCTCATGGGCCCTGGTGCAAGAGTTCAGTTTGGGCCCCCCCTACCCTCAATACCGTTTCCTAACACCAACAGACCCCTGCACGCCCACCATGCCCAATGGCAGAACTAAAATCTCACCGAGAAAATACATTTTAATCCAATAAGTGCATGCGCAGCTGCCCTCCATTCATTTTCTATGGGGCCGGTGAAAATAGCCGAGTGCTGGCTGGTCTATTTCCGTCAAGCCCATAGAAGTGAATGGGAGAGGTGGCCGGTCATGCGCGGTATGCTCCCATTCACTTCTATGGGGAGCCGGCTTGGTGGTGGCCGGACTGGAGTCCTACAGCCACCACCTTGCGGGGCTCCGTTCTCTATATAAGTGCGGGACCCCCACCTATAAGACAATGGGAGCATATCCTAGCGATATGACCCCATTGTCTATGATGAGACAACCCCTTTAAAGAGATAATTGACTTAAAGTTAGGCTGCTACGTTCACATGGCTATGGCACCACAGCCATGTGAATGTAGTTGACACTTTAAAGAGGACCATTCATCAGTTTAACCCTAGTCTAATTATGGTCTTACCTTATAGGGCGGCCCCCACTGATGCCATGGCACTTTTTTTTTTTTCTCCAAAGACTTCCCTGTTCGTGCGCTGTTGGCCCCGTTGATTTTGGCGCCTTATATTATAATGAGCCGAATCGGTTATAAATCAACGGGGCCAACAGCGCACGAACTGGGGGGTCTTTTGCATCAGTGAGGGCCGCCCTATAAGGTAAGACCACAATTAGACTAGGACTAAACTGATGAAAGGTCCTCTTTAAGTCAATTCTGAAACAGTGATACATCAGAAGGCAAGGTAGTGGCAGTGTACCCCCCGAACTGAGGTGACATGCTGTACAGCCACATTACAGCAGTGTCACTCACACAGTGACTATTACCCAGTCCCAGCAGAACCCAGCCCCATCCCAGGCCAGCACAATTTGGGGAAACCAGTAGAAACTGGCCACTTTATACACAGACTACTAGCAACTAGGTCCTGGGCCCCTGGCCCTGCCTGCCTACCAGCATGTATCAGGAGTGGCCGGCCCTTCCACATCAGTCAGGCCTCCGCTGCTCTGAAGACCTTTAAGCTCCTGCTGGCTGTTGTGCTGCTATCTCCCAGTCAGTCCCCATTCCTACCCACCCGGCACCATCGCTCTGCTCGTCACGCCGCCTCACCTCACTCACTCCCTGCAGCAGGCGCGCGCAGCTTCACCTCCGCGTCCGGCTTACAACTCTGCCACACACTAACGATGGGAGCGGGACCACTCCCTCTCCTGGCTGCGCCTGCACGCACACGCGCTCTGCCTCCCCCCCCCCACCCTATGTGAACTTACCGGTATTGTATGTAAATCACTCTGGCGCTGCAGACAGTGCTGAGCCAGCGCTTTCATTGTTTACTGGGACTCCGTCTCTCCTGGGGGTCCCCGTGGCCCCCCCCCCCTGACCTACGGGCCCGGTCACAATTGCAACCGCTGCGACCCCTATAGCTACGCCACTGGGTACAGGTGAGGCACAGGTGAGTGGCTCTGTCCATGCCTTAGGAGTAATTAATTAGTGATGATTGAATACAAGTATAAGTATATCCTGCGGAAATGCTGCACTGACTGTGCCACATACTGTATGTGTAAGGCCTCTTGCAGACCAACGTAAGGGCTCCGTGCCTTTGCTCCGCAATCCACAGGCACCAACCTTGGGGAAGCCGCATGCGGATCGCAGACCCATTCACTTGAATGGGGTCCGCGATCCGTTCGTTCTGCAAAAAGATAGAACAACTCCGTAGTGCTTCCGTTCCGTTCCACACCACATCTCCGGATTTGCGGTCTGCAATACAGCAGCGGGACACCTACATTCGTCTGCGAGAGGCCTAACTGTGTAGATAGGTGGGTAGATAGATATGGACAGATAGATAGATAGATAGATAGATAGATAGATAGATAGATAGATAGATAGATAGAGAGATATATAGATAGATAGATGAATAGATAGATATGGACAGATAGATAGATAGATAGATAGATAGATAGATAGATAGATAGATAGTTTATTGGATTTACTATCTCTTCTTTCCTGGATAAGTAATTTCTGCACCTTTACACCTCGTACTTTCCCCCGCTAGGAGGGTCTGATTCACATTTCAGGTGAAAGAGGCAATTGTGGGTGCGGATGGTGAGAATGTGGAAACCTTATGGGTGGAAGTATAAAAGGGATATAAACACTGAAAAAATAATACTTGGTGTAATCTATAGACCCCCCTAACATCACAGAAGAGATAGAAAGGCAACTGTATAACCAAATAGAGCGGGCGGCACAGGCTGGTACAGTGGTCATAATGGGAGATTTTAACTTCCCAGACACTGACTGGGGTCATGGTTCTGCCTCAACCAGGCTTGTCCCGGCCAGGCCCCGCACTGTCTTGAACGCGCACGCCGCCGCGCATGCGATATGGTGACTTCTTCCTGGCCAGTATAGTACAGAGCCGCCGTGCGGGTTCGCAAGTCTGTACTGGGCAGACTAGATGGGCCAAATGGTTCTTATCTGCCGACACATTCTATGTTTCTATGTTTCTATGTACTATACTGGCCAGGTAGAAGTCACCATGGCGCATGTGCGGGGCGTGCGCGTTCAGGACAGAGCGTGGCCCGGCCGGGAGAAAATAAGGTGTCTTCTGCGCAAGCACGGCAATGGGATTCTGGAGAAGAGCGGTGGCCGTAACTACGGGAGACGAAATGACAACAGTGAGGTAGGAGGGGAGGAATATTCTCAAGAAGGGTGGGAATTGGCTAATAAAATATATTGACAAAAATGATCACTGTCAAATCATTAACAGATTTAACAGTGATCATTGTAATGGGAATACCCCTTTAACTTGCTGCAGGACCACTTTATGGGCCAGTTTGTAGAAGCTCCCACTAGGGATCTGGTAATTTCTAATGATGCAGAGCTTGTTGGAAATGTTACTGTTCGAGAAACACTAGGTAATAGTGACCAGAATATAATTATATTCCCCCTAAACTATAAGAAGCAAACTCTGTCAGGCAGAGCAAAGACACAGAATTTCAAAAAGGCTAATTTCCCTGGGTTGAGGGCAGCATTTCAGGGCATAGACTGGGGGCAGCTACTGTCACATAATAATACTGAGGATACATGGGAGAGCTTCAAATCCACATTGAGTAATTCCACAATTTTTTTTATCCCTTTAGGTAACAAGTACACTGCGTGCAGAATTATTAGGCAAATGAGTATTTTGACCACATCATCCTCTTTATGCATGTTGTCTTACTCCAAGCTGTATAGGCTCGAAATGCTGAAATTAAGCATATTAGGTGATGTGCATCTCTGTAATGAGAAGGGGTGTGGTCTAATGACATCAACACCCTATATTAGGTGTGCATAATTATTAGGCAACTTCCTTTCCTTTGGCAAAATGGGTCAAAAGAAGGACTTGACAGGCTCAGAAAAGTCAAAAATAGTGAGATATCTTGCAGAGGGATGCAGCACTCTTAAAATTGCAAAGCTTCTGAAGCGTGATCATCGAACAATCAAGCGTTTCATTCAAAATAGTCAACAGGGTCGCAAGAAGCGTGTGGAAAAACCAAGGCGCAAAATAACTGCCCATGAACTGAGAAAAGTCAAGCGTGCAGCTGCCAAGATGCCACTTGCCACCAGTTTGGCCATATTTCAGAGCTGCAACATCACTGGAGTGCCCAAAAGCACAAGGTGTGCAATACTCAGAGACATGGCCAAGGTAAGAAAGGCTGAAAGACGACCACCACTGAACAAGACACACAAGCTGAAACGTCAAGACTGGGCCAAGAAATATCTCAAGACTGATTTTTCTAAGGTTTTATGGACTGATGAAATGAGAGTGAGTCTTGATGGGCCAGATGGATGGGCCCGTGGCTGGATTGGTAAAGGGCAGAGAGCTCCAGTCCGACTCAGACGCCAGCAAGGTGGAGGTGGAGTACTGGTTTGGGCTGGTATCATCAAAGATGAGCTTGTGGGGCCTTTTCGGGTTGAGGATGGAGTCAAGCTCAACTACCAGTCCTACTGCCAGTTTCTGGAAGACACCTTCTTCAAGCAGTGGTACAGGAAGAAGTGTGCATCCTTCAAGAAAAACATGATTTTCATGCAGGACAATGCTCCGTCACACGCGGCCAAGTACTCCACAGCGTGGCTGGCAAGAAAGGGTATAAAAGAAGAAAATCTAATGACATGGCCTCCTTGTTCACCTGATCTGAACCCCATTGAGAACCTGTGGTCCATCATCAAATGTGAGATTTACAAGGAGGGAAAACAGTACACCTCTCTGAACAGTGTCTGGGAGGCTGTGGTTGCTGCTGCACGCAATGTTGATGGTGAACAGATCAAAACACTGACAGAATCCATAGATGGCAGGCTTTTGAGTGTCCTTGCAAAGAAAGGTGGCTATATTGGTCACTGATTTGTTTTTGTTTTGTTTTTGAATGTCAGAAATGTATATTTGTGAATGTTGAGATGTTATATTGGTTTCACTGGTAAAAATAAATAATTGAAATGGGTATATATTTGTTTTTTGTTAAGTTGCCTAATAATTATGCACAGTAATAGTCACCTGCACACACAGATATCCCCCTAAAATAGCTAAAACTAAAAACAAACTAAAAACTACTTCCAAAAATATTCAGCTTTGATATTAATGAGTTTTTTGGGTTCATTGAGAACATGGTTGTTGTTCAATAATAAAATTAATCCTCAAAAATACAACTTGCCTAATAATTCTGCACTCCCTGTATAAACGGCTAAAATTAAACCCCCCCCATGGCTTACAGCTACTGTAAAAAGGGCAATAAAAGACAAAAAGAGGGCATTTATAAAATACAAATCTCAGGGGTCAGCTGTAGTGTTTGAAGATTACAAAGGGCTTAACAAAATCTGTAAAAAGGAGATAAAATTAGCAAAGATACAAAACGAACAGCAGGTGGCAAAAGAAAGCAAAACGAATCCCAAAAAGTTTTTTAAATATATAAATGCTAAAAAAACCTAGGTCTGAGCAGGTAGGTCCCCTAAATAATGGTAAAAGGGGGGGGGGGGGGGGGGGGGTAGTCACTGAAGATAAGGAAAAGGCAGAGTTCCTAAATAGGTTTTTTAGCTTTGTATATACAAAAGAAAAGAAAGGAGCTGATATCTGTGGGGCTGGGGCTGTTAGTATATCCAGAAATATACTCAATTGGCTAACTGTAGATATGGTCCAAGAGAAGTTAAAGGGGTTGTCAGAACTGAACCCGGACATACCTCCATTTTCACCCCGGCAGCCCCCCTGACATGAGCATCGGAGCAGTTCATGCTCGGATGCTCTCCTTTGCCCTGTGCTAAATCGCGCAGGGCAAAGGCATTCTTTGGAGATCTGGTGACATTCCGGGGCTCTCCATGGGGCTGCCAGGAACCCCGGTGACGTCACCGGCACTGATGGGCGGGATTTAGCGCTGCCCTAGCCAGTAAAACGTCTAGGGCAGCGCTAAAGCCCGCGCTAAAGCCTTCCCATCAGAGCCGGTGCAGGGCAAGGGAGTGCATCGGAGCATGAGATGCTCCGATGCTAGCCTCAGGGGGGCTGCCTGGGTGAAAATAAGGGTATGTCCGGGTTCAGCTCTAAACCCAGACAACCCCTTTAAATAGGGTAAATGTGAACAAAGCTCCGGGTCCAGATGGATTACACCCAAGAGTGCTTAAAGAGCTCTGTTCAGTCATTGCTGTGCCCGTTTATAATTTTTTAAGATTCTCTAGGGACTGGTACAGTGCCAAGTGATTGGCGCAAGGCAAATGTGGTGCCCATATTCAAAAAAGGATCAAGGTCCTTCACAGGTAATGATAGACCAGTTAGTTTAACTTCTGTTGTGGGAAAAATGTTTGAAGGACTCTTAAGGGACTATATACAGGAGTATGTGACTGTAAATAATATTATAAGTGATAACCAGCATGGGTTTACCAAGGACAGAAGTTGTCAGACTAACCTGATTTGTTTTTATGAGGAGGTCAGTAGTAGTCTGGACAGAGGGGCGGCTGTGGATGTAGTGAGGTAAGTAGTAGCCTGGACAGAGGGGCGGCTGTGGATGTAGTGAGGTAAGTAGTAGTCTGGACAGAGGGGCGGCTGTGGATGTAGTGAGGTAAGTAGTAGCCTGGACAGAGGGGCGGCTGTGGATGTAGTGAGGTAAGTAGTAGCCTGGACAGAGGGGCGGCTGTGGATGTAGTGAGGTAAGTAGTAGCCTGGACAGAGGGGCGGCTGTGGATGTAGTGAGCTAAGTAGTAGCCTGGACAGAGGGGCGGCTGTGGATGTAGTGAGGTAAGTAGTAGCCTGGACAGAGGGGCGGCTGTGGATGTAGTGAGGTAAGTAGTAGCCTGCACAGAGGGGCGGCTGTGGATGTAGTGAGGTAAGTAGTAGCCTGGACAGAGGGGCGGCTGTGGATGTAGTGAGGTAAGTAGTAGCCTGGACAGAGGGGCGGCTGTGGATGTAGTGAGGTAAGTAGTAGCCTGGACAGAGGGGCGGCTGTGGATGTAGTGAGGTAAGTAGTAGCCTGGACAGAGGGGCGGCTGTGGATGTAGTGTTTCTGGATGTTGCAAAGGCTTTTGATACTGTCCCTCATAGATGCTTAATAAGTAAAGTAAGGTCTATTGGCTTGGAAAGTATAGTTTGTAATTGGATTGAAAACTGTCTGAAGGACCGTGTCCAGAGAGTTGTGGTCAATGATTCCTATTCAGAATGGTCCTAGGTTATAAGTGGTGACCCCAACGTTCAGTGCTGGGTCCTCTGTTATTTAATTTATTTATTAATGATATCGAGGACGGGATTAATAGCACCATTTCTATTTTTGCAGATGACACTAAGCTATGTAGTACTGTACGGTCTATGGAAGATGTCCACAAACTACAAGCTGACTATGACACTGAGTGATTGGGCATCAACTTGGCAAATGAGGTTCAATGTGGACAAATGTAAAGTTCTGCATCTTGGTAGTAATAATCTCCGTGCTTCATATGTCCTAGGGGAGGTAACACTGGGAGAGTCACTTATAGAGAAGGATTTGGGTGTCCTTGTGGATGGTAGATTAAATAACAGCATACAATGTAAATCAGCTGCTTCTAAGGCCACCAGGATATTGTCACGAGGCATGGACTCCCGGGCAGGGATGTAATACTACCACTTTACAAAGCGTTGGTGAGGCCTCATCTGGAATATGCAGTTCAGTTCTGGGCACCAGTCCATAGAAAGGACGCCCTGGAGCAGGAGAGAGTACAGAGGAGAACGACTAAACTGATAAGGGGCCTGGAGAGTCTGAGTTATGAAGAAAGATTAAAAGAATTTAATTTGGGTCCACCTCCTCCGTGTTCTGGTGGCGGGCGCGCTGGCTGGGAGGCGTCCTGCACCTTTTTTACAGTATATTATGCGATTTCTTTACCTTACGCTTTAAACTGCTTTATTATGGTAATATCTTTTGCAAGCATTAATAGAAACGGTTTGAACAGTCCAATGCGCAGATCTCACCTATGGAGGGAGGCTAGGTCTCTTAATTGTGATGTTCTAGGGGCACAAGAAACCCACATACTAGCTAAGGATGCTCATAGATTACAAAATGCACAATTTCCCCACATCTTTCAAGCCCATTCCAACTCCAAAACAAGAGGGGTGATGATAGCTATAAAAAATTCTCTAGCATTCACACTAATAGAGCAAATCAGCGACTCAGCAGGGAGATATGTAATTCTAGTGTGCACTTTAAACAACACTCTTTTCACTCTGGTATCAATTTATGCTCCTAATAAGGGTCAAACTCGGTTCCTGAAAAAAGTATTGAAAGTAGTTAGTAAGAAAAAGAAGGGGCAAATTTTATTATTTGGGGATTTCAATCTAACTACATACCCAGAAATTGATACATCCTCTTCACCAAGTAGAACCAACCAGTCCCTAAGTGATACCTTGTGGAAAGCAGAATTGTTTGACATTTGGCGTATTAAACACCCATCAGATAGGGATTTTACGTTTCATTCAGGGGTACACAATGTTTATTCCCGCATTGATATGTTCTTGATAGAAAGGGAGACACTGACAAAGGTTATGGATGCAGGAATAGGGCAGATTAAGTGGTCTGACCATGCGGTAATAACAATAAAATTGTCAGAAGAAAACAATTACTCCCCAAGATATCTTTGGAGGAGCAACCCCATCTTATTATCTTGTCCACAGCATGGTCAGCGTATTGAATCTGACCTGAAAGAATTTTTCCGTCTTAATAAACTAGAGGATACTAATCCGGTGGTACTATGGAATGCCCATAAGGCATTTATAAGAGGGACGTTCATCCAACAGGGGGCGGTGCGAAAGAGGAAATTAGAAGAGACCATAACACAGTTGCTCGACAAATTGAAACAATTGGAAGATAGGAATAAGAATAATCCCTCACCCTCCAATATGGAAGCCTTAAAACAGATTAGGCAGGATCTGAGGAATCACATGTTAGAAACCTTTGAAAAAGGGCTCCGGAAATCTAAGGCACGCTATTACTCCCAGGGAAATAAAGCAGGGAAACTTCTAGCGGCCAGCCTTAAGGCAAAACGAATAAAAAGTAGAATACCGTATCTCTTACATCCTAGTACACAAACAAAAATGTATTCCCCATTAGATATAGCAGAGGGGTTTCAGACCTATTACCATGATCTTTATAATCTGAAGGACTCAACTCCATCTCCCCCAGACCTGATCACCAAGATAAGAGGATACCTTAATACTCTTAATTTACCTACTCTAACCAGGGAGCAACTCTGCACCCTCAATACTCACATAACAACTGAGGAGGTCGAACGAGTGATAACATCTTTGCCTCAAGATAAAGCCCCTGGCCCAGACGGGTTTGCAAGTCATTACTATAAAAAGCTCTCACACATCTTAAGCCCCTTCCTACGGGACTTTTGCCAATCCGCCCTGAACTCTGGTAATTTCCCTGAAGAAAACTTACAAGCCACTATCATCACTTTACCAAAACCGGGTAAACCAGCGGATAAACCCCAAAACTTTAGGCCCATATCTTTATTAAACCAAGATATTAAAATCTATGCTAAACTTCTGGCTCTTAGGTTAGCTGCAATACTCCCTTCCATAATTCACACTGACCAAACCGGTTTCGTCTCAACCTGCCAGTCCTATTACAACACTAGGAGAATGCTGGGCATTTTCCACCAAGTCAAACAGCAGAAGAGTCCTATGTTGGTTCTGGCTTTAGACGCCGAGAAGGCGTTTGACAGAATAAAATGGTCATTCGCATTCTCGGTGCTCTCGAGCATGGGATTTAGTGGCCCAATCATGTCCGCAATAGAGGCCTTATATAGTAACCCCACGGCTAGGGTATATGTAAATGGGGCCTTGTCAGAGTCGTTTAGTTTAACAAACGGCACTAGACAGGGTTGCCCACTGTCCCCTTTGATCTTTATTATAGCCATGGAACCATTAGCTCAAGCTATAAGAATGGACCCCCTCATCCCGGGTTATGATTGGTAGCCAGGAGCATGTAATTTCACTTTACGCAGATGACGTTTTATTGACTTTATCATATCCAGAAACGTCCTTAGCAGCGGTTATGAGCCAAATAGAAATATATGGAAACATATCATACTACCATTTAAATTCCTCCAAGACACAGGCATTGCCGATCAATATCCCGGACACCTTAACTAGGTCCTTTAAAGAGAAATGGGACTTTGACTGGTGTACAGACAGTATTAAATATTTGGGAACTAGTATGACTCCCTCGTTGTCCAAACTGTATAGTCTTAACGATGATTCCCTACTAACAGAAGTAGGTAAAGACCTAGACAATTTCCATAAGCATGAAACATCATGGTTAGGTAGGATTGCTGCTTTTAAAATGTTTATCCTCCCCCGTTTTCTATACCTATTCCGTACGGTCCCCATTCCGCTACCAAAAAGGTTTTTTAGCAAAGTGCAACTCATAATATCCAAATATATATGGAAAAACAAGAAACCAAGGGTGGCTAAAAATATTATTCAGAGACCCAGAGATAGGGGTGGCCTCGCGGTTCCAGACATGAAAGCGTATTACCTGGCCACTTTGGTATCCATGCTTAGAAGCTGGAAACGAGAACTATTGGAAATCCCTTGGGTGCAAATAGAACAAGCACAGGCGGCTCCGTTTAGTTTGCCAGACTTATTCCATTTACCTTTTTGGAGCATTCAGATCCCTAAGAATATGAACCCGATAATTGTTGCATCTGTTTCAGCTTGGCAACAATTTCATAGTATAGATAATGAGGGACACCCGCCTACAGTGATATCACTGCCATTTTCTTTCATAAAAGCCTTACTTCCACACGTGGATCTCTCAGGGTGGGTTTTGAGGACTGAGGGTACAATTGAACTATTGTATGAGAATGGAACGCTGAAAACCTTCCAAGCATTGCAGGAACAGTTATTGGTTCCCAAATCTGATTTTTTTAAATACTTACAAATTAGACATTTGCTACAATCACTTCGTCCTGCCAATCTGAATTACAATCGAATAGGCATGACATTTATCTCGGGTAATTTTAAAGGGATTAAGACACTATATGAGGCATTACTTCAGCCAATCCAATTTAAAAAATCTCACCCCATGCGTAAATGGGAAAGGTCTTTGAATATCAGCATAACTGAGAAAGATTGGCAGAGATCAATCAGAGTGATCCATTCTCATTTGCAGTGCTCCTCTCACGTAGAATCAGCTTTAAAAACAATCTTGCATTGGTATTATACTCCAGAAAAATTGCAACATATGTATGAGGGGGTGTCCGACGAGTGTTGGAGGGGATGTGGAGGAAGAGGGACGCTTCTTCACATTCTCTGGCAATGCCCATTGATTTCAGAGTACTGGGAGACATGTGGAAAGATGTTGGGCCTACTGTTCCCACAGAGGTTGGTATGGTCACCGCAACTTGTTCTACTACTGATTGGAGTGGCGGATCTCCATGCGGAAAACAGGAAATTGGTTTGTGTTTTCTGTGTCCAGGCTAAATTGATGCTATTGCAGAGATGGAAATCTCGGGATATTCCACATCTGAGAGACCTAGTGTCAGCAATTAATACTACCTTTGCCTATGAAAGAATTATAGCCTTAGGGAATGGCACTTTTCAAAAATTCTTGAAAGTGTGGCAAGTATGGATGTCATCTCCACATTGCAAAAAGTGATGGGAAGGAAAGAGGGAAAACATTCCCTGAAACTTACCTTGAAATTTAATTAGCAGATACAGATTCATGTGATCGTTGGACAACCAATAAACAATAAAGAATACATTTTCAGATTATAAAGTAGGTCGAGTGTAATGGGGAGGTGGTGGATACTCTTTTCGCATGCTTCTACAGCGGGGGCCTATGGTTCGGAAAACATAAAGGTTTCGGCTTACGGGCTGAATAGGCTTTAACATGGATGTCATCTATGGAATTTTGTTTACTTTGACAATGGTTATGTCACTGTACTATATTTGTTATAAACAACTCAACTGACAATGCCAGAATTGTAATGCATCTTTATTGTATTGTGTATTACATTGAAATGCCAATAAAAACGATTGAAACAAAAAAAAAAAAAAGAATTTAATTTATTTAGTCTTGAGAAGAGACGTCTCAGGGGGGACATGATTAACCTGTATAAGTATATAAATGGGCCATACAAAAAATATGGCGAAAAGCTGTTCCATGTAAAATGTGCTCAAAAGACAAGGGGGCAATGCCTCCGACTGGAGAAGAAAACGTTCAGTCTCCGGAAGCGTCAAAGCTTCTTTACTGTAAGAACTGTGAATCTGTGGAATAGACTCCTCCGGACGTGGTCACAGCAGGAACAGGGGACAGTTTTAAAAAGGGTTTAGACCAGGGGTGCACAACCTTTTTTGGTCTGGGGGCCGCATTGTCACATCGCTCTATTTCAAGGGGCCGCAAATAAAAAAATGTTGATCGGCGCTCATCTGCCTATTACACAAGCCAGTGCAAAGTGACTGGGGAGGAGTGATCGCTGCCACAGTCCTGCTGCAGATAATCGGACATCTTTCATCCTGATAAAATATGCAAATCAGCCGACAAATGAGCGATTCCTTGTTTATCGACTGATCGGCTGCACGATTATACAGGCCAGATATAAGATATGAGCGCTCCTATAAACACTTGTTCCCAGTAATTGTCCCAAATATCGTGCTGCAGCATAGCCCCTGAAACCGAAGAGTTATACTTGCCTGATCCCCGCCGCTCCGGTCCTTCGCACTGCCTCCGCTGTTTACACCTGGCAGTGCATGGACATGGTCATACACCACTCCAGACAATGACTGGCTTAGGCGGTGATGTGGCCACAAGCAGCGTGTCACTGCTGAAGCCAGTCATTGACTGGAGCAGTGCAAGTGACCATGGCCATGCACTGTCAGGTGTAAACAGAGCAGGAACCGGAAGATGGAGGCAGCGCAGAGGACCAGAGCGGAGTGGAGCAGTTAATTATGAATCTTCTATTTCAGAGGCCATGCTGCAGGAACTTGTTAAAAATCATTTTTACCAGAAAAGTGGCGACATTTCCTTCCATCCTGCCTCCTATTTATAAATCTGCGGTTTCCTTCACTGCAGAGGACGGAGCTCACTGGTTATCACCATCTCCTGCCAATCCAGTTATAGGCCCCCTGCAGTAACCAGTAAGCACATTACCTTGCTAGTGGGGAAGGCGCCTATTGGTTAACGCTTGAATGACTAGGCCCGAAAAGGCCTTAATGACCAGACACTATGGGCCAGATTTATCATTACTCTGACAGCTCACTCCACTTTCACATATGGCTAAAGTCAGTTTTAGCCAAGTCAGATTTATGATCGGCCCTTTAAGACTGTAATAAATGTGGTTTGACGGTAGCAGTTTATCCGTCAGTAAGCAGCTTTACAAAAGTCGCACATCTTTACGAAAAAGTCGCACGTTTTTATGAAAAAGTCGCATGTTCTATTAAAAAGTCTCATAAGATAAGCATGGTCCTCACTGGAGTGAAATTGGGACTTTTTTGCGACTTTTTTGCGACTTTTTTAAATAGTCCCAATAGTAAATCTGTCTAGAGATTCATTTACATAAGAAAACACGCCCACTTTCAGAAAACTGGCGAGCATAGTGCAGAGCAGAAAAAAGTCGCAAATTTGTGCGCAGTTTTAGCGTTTGGGACTTTTTTGGGACTTTTTCACTCCATTATTCTGACCTGAGCTAATGATAAATCTGGCCCTTTGTTTGTGATTTAGCGCGCGTGGTGGTTCAAATGGTTGTAACTATCTTATTTGTTGGACTACCAAGATAATTTTTGCAACAATTTTTATTTGGGGGGAACTGTACAAAACGTTTTTAAAAAGTATATATTTTTTTCAAACTATAGCTCCTTATTCTTTAAATATGCAAACTGACACCAAAATAAATTATTATAATTAGTTCTCTATTTTGTGTATTTTGCTATATAATATGAAAAGTTTCACGTGAATAGGGCGGTAATGGTGACGGCTTTGATTGGTGTGGGTGTCTTTTCTTTTATGTATGAATTTTTTTTTTAACTTAAAAGGGAGTCTGTCACCTCCATATGGCCATATACAGTGCTTACATGGCTCTGTAGCACACCTATACAGGATTGGAACGGTACCTTTGTTCTTTTCTTTAGACTTGCACAAGCAGGAAAAACTGAGTTTAATTCATATGCAAATGAGCACTCGCAAGTGCCCAGGGGCGGCGTTCAGTGTGTAGGTGCCCAGGCTGCTCTGCCTTCTTTTTACTTTACTCCTCCCCAGTCTCTGCCTTTGCCCGCCATCCAAGTCTCTTGCCTCATCGATAGGTCCGGACTTGGAGGGCGGGCAAAGGCAGAGACTGGGGAGGAGTAAAGAGAAAAGAAGGCAGAGCAGCCTGGGCACCTACACACTGAACGCCGCCCCTGGGCACTTGCGAGTGCTCATTTGCATATGAATTAAACTCAGTTTTTCCTGCTGGTGCAAGTCTAAAGAAAAGAACAAAGGTACCGTTCCAATCCTGTATAGGTGTGCTACAGAGCCATGTAAGCACTGTATATGGCCATATGGAGGTGACAGACTCCCTTTAATATATTTCTGCTACATAATATGTCCCCCAAGAGGTCATAAAAAGACCTTGGGGGACACTGTCACTTTTTTAAATTTTGCACTTTTTCATAAAAAGACTGGTGGGACAGTGAACACTCTCTTTTATTAAGCACTTTTTCCTTTTTATTTCATTTTATTTTTTAATTTATTTAGTTTTCAAATTTTTTTAAATCATTTTTTTACTTTTTTTAAAATATATTTTTACCACATAATTTGTCCGCAAGAGGTCACTAAAAGACCTTTGGGAGACAATAAGTGACTTTATTTTGTACTATTTCCACTGTAACTGGAGCATCCAAAGGAGCCCCAGTTACAGGGAAACCAGCCTGCTGCGGAGGCTTTGTACCAGAGCAGCGCTACTCTGTTCCCGAGACACCCAGAGATCACGTGATCGCTGGGTCTACACTGCAGAGCGCTCATAGGGGAGAAGGCAGAAGCGCTAATAAAGTGCTTCTGTCTTCTCCTCGGCTTCCCCGCTCTCACTAATAGCCGGGGACCCTTTCTGCTCCTGATACAGTGCAGGAGCAAAACCTGTGATCCATCTGCTGTGCCGCGCTCTGTGCAGAAACACAGCTGATTGCAGGATCAGCTGTGTTTCTGCCCAGCAGGGCGGGGGCCGCAAACCATGGCTCTGGGGGCCGCATGCGGCCCGCGGGCCGCAGGTTGTGCACCCCTGGTTTAGACGAATTCTTGAAAGTAAAAAACATTAATGCTTATGAAAAGGTGTAGAAATCTGAGTCTCACTTCCTCCTGGGATTCGCGTCCCCACCGATCCCTTGGTTGAACTTGATGGACGTATATGTCTTTTTTCAACCGTATTAACTATGTAACTATGATGACAGCGCTGTCTTCTGTAGTTTCTAGGACCTCCTTCTAATAAAGGATTTCTGGCCGCTGTTCAGGAAGGTCCATGACCCAACGTCTCTTCAGAAGCGAGTAGAAGAATCTCACTTCATCTATTCTATGGTAATTAATCACTGGTCATCTGCTGTGAATGTCCCTGATACAGAACAGGGGGGGGGGGGGGGCTTATTTAGGACATCCTGTGGCTGAGCTTTCACGTCATGTAAATTAATATGACCGTGAATGGGTTGTTACAGTGTATCAGGGCTGTTTTATAATCCGCTATGCTGCTGCTCAGCATATTATCAAGTATATTCCCATTCACCGATTACACATTTTTATGTTTTTTGCCTCTCTTTTCATACATTTACAATAATTTACACCAGAAAATAAATTAGTTTGATCATCCTCCATTGTGAGAACGCCATTCTTTAGTAAATGAGCCCCAAAGTGTGAAATAATAGAATTCTGGTTACCACTAGGGGGAGTTCAGGAGCATATTGCCTGCTGATTATAGAGTTAAAGGGAATATCAACAGTTTCTTGGGCCTAATCCACCTCTTTATATGTCTAAACATGTGATATGTAATAGCAGGCATTTAACCCTTGCACACGCTGGATGTAATTGCTGTTTTTGAGTCAAGAAAGTGGACCTGCTCAGGGGAAGAGTCAAGCATGTACAAGTCCAAAACCCACCCAATGTGGCTTGACTGAGCTCTCTGAGAACAAGGTACATCATCCAAAAATCCTGCACACACGCCTAATTCCTGCACATGTGTCACTGTCATTTGGTTCCGTGCATGCACATTGAAGCTGGGGTGTTCTTATGACAGGCTGCTGGGTCCTGGCGCATGCGCTGTGCACTGATTCCCTGATTGTGTATCTGCCAGCATGTAGCATCTTGTCAGAAGAGAAGTTCAGCTTCACTGCGCATGTGCCAGCAGACAATGGTGTGTGAAGGGTTTTGGATGTTTGAGAAGAAAGAAGAGAAGCAATGGATTTGCTGTTGTAGTTTTCTCCTTATACCCACTCCCTGCAATGTCCTCTGATGGTCCACAATAGCGTCTTGGACATGCTGAGAGTTGTAGTTTTCTCCTTATACCCACTGCCTGTAATGTCCTCTGACTGTCACTCATAACCTGCCTGGAGATGCTAGAACTTGTAGTTGCTCCTGTTATACTCACTTTCCTTTAATGTTCACAGATATTCCAGAATAACGGCCTGGTCGTGCTGAGATTTGTAGTTCTCCCATTATATCCCTCTCCCTATAATATCCCCTAATATCCCATCATAGCCTGGAAAAGCTGGATACTGTAGTTCTCTACTCCTATACCTCACTCCTAATAATATCCTCTGATGTCGCAGAGGTGTGTATTATGAGGTTCTGCAGCAGCTAAGGTGTGTATTATGAGGTTCTGCAGCAGCTGAGGTGTGTATTATGAGGTTCTGCAGCAGCTGAGGTGTGTATTAGGAGGTTCTGCAGCAGCTGAGGTGTGTATTAGGAGGTTCTGCAGCAGCTGAGGTGTGTATTAGGAGGTTCTGCAGCAGCTGAGGTGTGTATTATGATGTTCTGCAGCAGCTGAGGTGTTTATTATGATGTTCTGCAGCAGCTGAGATGTGTATTATGATGTTCTGCAGCAGCCAAGGTTTGGATTATGATGTTCTGCAGCAGCTGAGATGTGTATTATGATGTTCTGCAGCAGCTGAGATGTGTATTATGATGTTCTGCAGCAGCTGAGGTGGGTATTATGATGTTCTGCAGCAGCCGAAGTGTGTATTACATGCAAAATCTATAACAGGTCCCCTCTACCCCCGCTTCCATGTTCCATTTATAATACTGGCATCTTCTTCTGTGGCAGGGGGTCTTTCCAGTTGTAACTGCTAACTCCTAATGCCCTACTGTATAGCTATGCCTCTGGCCAGATATGTCTCTGCAGCAAACTCTGCAGTCTTCTGAAGAAATTGGCATGGTGGCCTGAGCCAAATGGAGAAGAAAAGAAAAGTGAACAACTTCAATCAAAGAAAATGTCACTTGTGTGTGACCGGGTTAAACAGCGATGTATTCTGACCATGTCTGTGTCTTTCAAAATGTGGTAACATTTCCTTCACTAGCCAGTACGATAGATCCAATTCATTCTACAGTATGATGGGGACACAATATGTCTACTCTGCCTAGGTCACCAAATACCTTGTCCCGGGTCCGTCTATATGAGAGGAAAACCTGCTTTATGTGCTAATAGAGCCACAGGCAGATTTAATAAGGACAGTTTCGGATTCAGGTTATTAGTAGGGACCTGGCCGTGTGTTTAGGTTATAGGCCTCAAATGTCATGACAGAATCCCTTTAACCAACATGTATGAAGCTATGGCTGACATTTTAGAGATTTGGATCTCCTTCCTTGTAGCCAGTCTCTCATCTGGGAACCATTTCTGTCCTGACACGTAGACCGAGCCCTCCTCGGTCACAAACCTAATTTACACCTTCTCAGCAGTGCGGGGGGGATCACAGCCTCCCCTCAGATCCCCGGTCCCTGCTCCAATTAATCTTCAGCCACAGCTGGACTCTGGATACCAAACAGACGCCCAGGAACCGATAAGAACCGAGGTGCTAATGGAACCCGCACCATGAGACCCCCGGCAGCCCGGCTCCTACAGACTGAACGAGATGTTCTCTTCTGGATTTCTGGTAACGTCTGGACATTAATATTGTGATTCAGAATTAGTTTGCAGTTTATGTCAAGGCATTTGCACACAGTCATGAAGATTTGGCTTGGCCCTTCCCCCACCCAGATACCCCTGCCAGTCAGGTCTGTAAGTTACCCTATGCCAACGGGTGCAGCTGAAAAAAAACTAAATGGCCCCCCACATTTCTGATTATAAAAAACAGCTGAGGGTTTTGTTTCAACCGCATCAGACACTCCACTAAAGCTAAACAACATGGACTCTAGAAATATGGGGGTCTCTTTTGTGTCGTATATCTGGCGCAGATTCTGTCGGACGCCATAGTGCGGCCGAATCTGCGACTTCTTCCCCGCTCGCGTCTAAAACGCCGGTCTTAATAAATGACCCCTAATGTGTTTCACTTGTATTGTCTAGACTGGATACAATGTAACAAACACTCAGCTGTGAAAAATATAAGGTCTGTACAGGTTTTCAGTCTTTGTATACAAGTTGCCATTCACTGACATAGATCACAGCGCTTTACAGACATTGTCATCACTTCTTTGAAAAAAAGTATTGGGACCCCCCACATTCCACCTCCAGGAGCTTTTATGACCTCCCTTTCTACATCCATGGGTATAAATATGGAGTTGGTGCCCCCTTTGCTTTTCTGGCAAAGCTTTTTACAAGATTTCGGAGGGTGTCTGTGCAAATTTTTGCCCATTTATCCAGAAGAGCATTTGTGAGGTCAGACACTGATGTTGGAGGAGAGGACCTGGATCTCAGTCTCCGTTCTAGTTCTTCCCAAAGGCGTTGGACGGGGTTGAGGTCAGGACGGTCAACGGGGCGGGCTGGGAACTTAAAGTGGCCCTGAACTGTGCATTTCTAATGTTTGTAACTGTTATGTTCATATGTAATGTGCCTGTTCACCAACAGGAGGCAGCAAACATGGCAGAGCTATCTAAGATAGAGTGGAACCTTCCATTCTATTCTAACACCCCCCTCTGTGGAGGAGTGGGCGAGTCCCACTTCCTGCAGGAAGGGAGGGGACCAGGTTCAAGAGCAGTCTAGCTTACCCCCTGCTAGGGGAAGGAAGCAAGTGCTGGGCACGTCTTTGCTGGACGTGCCCAGGCCAAGCCAGCTAGAGCACCTTAAGCTCTGCTGGCCATGGAGGCCAAAGCTTAAAGCCTCAGGAGCCAGGAGGAAAGTTCCCTGGCCTTATTAAGAGACAGACTACAAAAAGAGAAGTTGCAGCATACATCAAAAGCAAAGTAACACAGTCAGCCTGTCAGTATAGCAGAGCCAGAGAGCAACAGTTGTAGCAATGACGAGTTTGCCTGCCAGAGTTTCATGCTAAAGCCTGCTGGAACCAAGACAAAGCCTGTAAACCATTTTGGAGAACGTTTATACAAAGTAAATCTGCTTTTCAACTGCATCTCAAGGTCTGGACTCAAGTTATTTTTTTATGCCTCAACTAATCCCCCTATTTGTTTGCTTCAGAGCCAACGCCTGGGGTCCAGCCGTATCCATGTAGGAGCACCGTGACACTCACAACTCACATAAAGGGACATTTTAGGCCACCCTAAACCACTCGGCCATTCCTACAGCTGGGTACCACCACCAATTACAAAAGGGGCCTTGGGAATTAGTGTTCGTTGCAAAGTCACCCCAAGTCACCTCAAATTGACAGAAGGTGGGGCAGCACAAGTAGGCAGGGCCAAACCAAACCGCAAGTAGGCAAGAACAACAGAAGTAGGCGGGTACAGCAATATCTTAGTGCACCACAAATTACCGTCCCAGCAGAACCAAATACCACAGTGCAGCACAAATTACTGCCCTATCACTATGATAGTACCTGACGTTCCTAGCATTAATTATTGCACCAGAGAGCACCAGATCGCAAGGGCGGATTGGAAACTTAACCACTTCCAGACCGGGCCATTTACCCCCTTCCTGACCAGGCCTAATTTAGCAAATCTGACATGTGTCACTTTATGTGGTAATAACTTTGGAACGCTTTTACTTATGCAAGCCATTCAGAGATTGTTTTCTCGTGACACATTGTACTTCATGTTAATGGTAAATTTGAGTCAATGGGCTAGATTTATCATTAGCTCAAGTCAGAATAATGGAGTGAAAAAGTCACAAATATTTGCGCAATCGCTTAAACTGCGCAAGAATTTGAGACTTTTATTGGCTCTGCACTATGCTCGCCAGTTTTCTGAAAGTGGGCGTGTTTTCTTATGTAAATGAATCTCTAGACAGATTTACTATTGCGACAATTTAAAAAGTCGCAAAAAAATGTGCAAAATTACTCCAGTGTGGACCATGCTTATCTTATGCGACTTTTTTAAAAGAACATGCGACTTTTTTGTAAAGACGTGCAACTTTTGTAAAGCTGCTTACTGACGGAAAAAATGCTATGGTCAAACCACATTTATCACAGTCTTAAAGGGCCGATCATAAATCTGACTTGGCTAAAACTGACTTTAGCCATATGTGAAAGTGGAGTGAGCTGTCAGAGTAATGATAAATCTAGCCCAATATGTTTTACCTTTATTTATAAAAAATCCAAAAGTTAACGAAAATTTGAAAGAATTCACTGTTTTCTAAATTTGAATCTCTCTGCTTTTAAGGCCTCATGCACACGACCGTTGTTTGCTTCCAGGTCCGTTCCTCCGATTTTAGGGTTTCAGGTGCGGACCCATTCATTTCTATGGAGCCGGTGAAAATGCGGATAGTGCACCGTTTGCCATCAGCGTCCGTGATCCGTGGTTCCAGTCCGTCAAAAAAATATAACCTGTCCTATTATTTCCGGAAAAACGGTTTGCGAACCCATTCAAGTCAATGGGAACGCTAAAAAACACGGAGGTACACAAGATTGTCATCCGCGTCCGTTTTATTCCTATCATTTGCATCGCAAACCTGTCTTAGACTTTTTTATGTCTGGTGAGCCTCCAAAAATAAAGGAAGACACACAGAAACAAAAACAGAAACGGATCACTGAACAACGGAACCCCATTTTGCGGAACGGAACACAACAACGGTCGTGTGCATGAGGCCTAAGACAGATAGTGATGCCTCATAAAATATTCATTAACTAACAATCCCCATATGTCTACTTTATGTTGGCATAATTTTGGTAATGTCATTTTATTTTCTTAGGACGCTAGAAGGTTTAGAATTTTAGAAGCAATTTTTGAAATTTTTAAGACAATTTCCAAAGTCAACCTTTTTAATTACCAGTTCAGTTCTGAAGTCACTTTGTGGGGCTTACCTAGTGGAAACCCCCCATAAAAGACCTGATTGTAGAAACTACACCCCTCAAGTTACTCAAAACTGATTTTACAAACTTTGTTAACCCTTTAGGTGTTCCACAAGAATTAAAGGAAAATGGAGATGACATTATTAAATTTTACTTTTTTGGCAGGATTTCTATTTTAATAAATTTTTTTCTTTAACACATAGAGCCCAAAAAAACGTAATATTTATTTCCCTGATTCTTCAGTTTACATAAACACCCCACATGTGGTCGTAAACTGATGTAAGGGCACACGGCAGGGCGCAGAAGAAAAGGAGCGCCATATGGTTTTTGGAAGGCAGATTTTGCTGAACTGATTTTTAGATGCCATGTCCCATTTAAAGCTCCCCTGATGCACCCTTACAGTAGAAACTCCCAAAGGGACCCATTTTGGAAACTAGGGGATAAGGTGCCAGTTTTATTGGTACTATTTTGCGGTACATATGATTTTTAATTGCTCTATATTACGTTTTTGTGAGGCAAAAAATGTCTGTTTTGGCAACATTCATCTGACAAGGTAGGTCATGGCTATTTTTATAGAGCAGGTTGTTACGGACGCAATGATATCAAATATGTCTACTTTCTTTGTTTGTTTGTTTCAGGTTTACATAATAAAGCATTTTTTAAAGAAAATTATGTTTTTGTGTCTCCATTTTCTGAATGCAATTTTTTTTCTTTTTCTGCTGATCTTGTGCAGGGGCTTGTTTTTTGCAGGAAGAGTTAAAGTTTTTATTGGTAACATTTTTTGGTACATATGATTTTTTGATCATTTATTATTACACTTTATGGGGAAAGGTGACCAAAAAATTGGTTGTTTTAGCACAGTTTTCATTTATTTATTTTTACATTTTATTATTTATTTGGTCATGTGACATTTTTATAGATCAGATCATTACCGATGTGGTAATACCTAATATGTACTTTTTCTTATTTATTTCCTTATTTATTTAAGTTTTACACAATAATAGCATTTTTGAAACCCAAAAAAATCATATTTTAGTGTCATAACTTTTTTTAGAGTCATAGCTCTTTTTTTTTTTTAACCGATTGTTTTAGTTAGGATCTAAATTTTTGTGGGATGAGGTGACGGTTTGATCGGTACTAATTTGGGGCGCATACACCTTTTTGATCCATTGGTGTTGCAATTTTTGTGATGTAAGGTGACAAAAAAATTGCTTTTTTGGCACAGTTTTTTTTTTTTATGGTGTTCACCTTAGGGGTTTTTATAGAGCTCGTTGTTACGGACGCGGCGATACCTAATATTTATACTTTTTGTTTTTACTTTAACACAATAATAGCATTTTTTAAACAAAAAATGATGTTTTAATGTCTCCATGTTCTGAGAGCTATAGTTTTTTAATTTTTTGAGAGATTTTCTTATGTAGGGGCTAATTTTTTGCGGGATGAGGTGACTGTTTTATTGGTACCATTTTGTGGGACATACGCCTTTTTGATCACTTGGTGTTGAACTTTTTGTGATGTACGGTGGCTTTTTTTTACACAGTTTTTTTTTTTTTATGGTGTATATCGGACGGGGTGGATCATGTGATATATTTATAGAGCCTTCCGTCACGGATGTGGCAATACAAAATATGTCTATTTTATTTTATTTTTTTCTATTTTTTAAAAAAAATTTAATTACCTACCGTAATTGGGGATTTTTTATTTATTTTTACATGTGAAACCTTTTTTTTATTTTTTGTATTTTTTATTTTTCACTTTGCGTCCCCCATAAAGTCATACAAGACCTCTGGGAGACATTTAACTTCACTTTTTTTTTTTCTTCACTATTGATTTCTCCTGTAACTGACATAGTAGCTCCAGTTACCGGGGATATACACCCCCCAGAAAGGCTGTACAGCAGAATACAGCACTGTACAACCTCAGTGCAGGGCTGATCGAGGTCTGTGGAAGACCCGAAAGCTCCTGCACTCTCCCGACCCTGGTGGTCACATGACTACCGGGCCGGGACAGAAAGCGCATATCGCTTCCTGATCTGTATACACAGCGCTCATTGAGAGCTGTGTATACAGCGATCTAGAAGGCACCGCCACCTGGGAACTGTCCCTGCCTTCTCTAAGGGTTGCCCTGCTGTAACTGACAGCGGGCAACCTGATCTGCAGCTGCACGATTAGCGTGCAGCTGCCATCTCTGGATGGACGTTCCAGAACGTCCATTCAGAGTTAAACGACCAGCCCAAGGACGTTTATAGTAAATGGGCGGTCATTAGGTGGTTAAAGTGGCCCAGGGAAAAAAACTAAAAGTGGCCCCATGTTATAGGCAGGACTAAATTGATAGAAGATGAAGCAACATAAGTAGGCAGGGCTAATATAAGTAGGGAGGGACAACAGAAGTAGGCATGGCCTACAATACCACAGTGCAGCACAAAGTACCGCCACAGCAGAACCAAATACACCACAGTGCAGCACAAACTACTGCTTACCTGTCCACAGTATTCAACTCTATCAACCATTACGTACCTGGCCTGCGCCTATCAGAAGGGCGTGGGTGGCCCCCTGGGAAATTTACCTGCAGGGTCTATGGCCAATCCACCCCTGCCAGATCGTTATATATCCGACCAGCGGCTATGAGGTGGGATCGGGCTCGGGCTCCCCCCTGGGCATTGGCCTAATGGGAAATTTCGTCTGACGATCAAGTTCTTCCACATCAATCTCCCCCGACCAGGTGTTTATGGAGCTTCCTTTGTGCACTGGGGCACAGTCATGTCAGAACAGAAAAGGGTCTTCCTCAAACATGAAGACTGAATGGCTACAGGCTGGATTGTATACACCTGTGGCAATGGGATGGAATGAAGCAACTGAATTCATTTGTTTAAGACATGTGTCCTAATATTTCTGTCTATGTAATGTAGCTGATGGATCTGGAGGCTTCATTTTAAATGATGGCTGCGCCTTTAAGGTTGCTAATACTGAACAAGGAGACCCGAAATATCTGCTGAACATTTGGCTTATTTTAGATAATCACGTACCTTAGCAGCCCGCCGGCCGCTATTAGCCAGGGATGTCTGCTGTGATTGGGTGAAATTTCTCCAACACATCTGAAAGTGTATTAATCTGAAAATGATCTTCTGGAGGTTTACAGGTGAGATTGTGAGGGCAACAAAGGGCACGGCAGGAACATTAGCAGATGTAACAGCTCCGGAACGTGTGGATACATTGTATCCATCTCTAATGCAAATGAGCTTCCATCATGTGAATCCGGAATGACTGCTTAGATATTCATGACAGCAAATGGAGCAGCGAGGGCAAGAAACTCGGGAAAGGCAGGGAATGAGTTATCCATATAGATGGAGGCAGACACTCACACATGCCCATTATTTCTATGTTCCAGAAACCAAGTTTTCCCCTCAGGTTTATCTGTTCCAACAAATATTCTTATGTCAGATCTGTCTTAGGAGCAATTTATTAGGAATATATTGTATTATGATTGACAGAGGTAATGAATTGTAAACAGAATAGGCTTTAGAGAGGAATAAGCTAAGGTTTTGTCATTGTGCCTTAGTTTGGCCCAACAAGATACAAAATATAACTACTATAATACTGCTCCTATGTACAGGAATATAACTACTATAATACTGCTCCATTATACAAGAATATAACTACTATAATA
Source organism: Bufo bufo (assembly GCF_905171765.1). Taxonomy (NCBI): domain Eukaryota; kingdom Metazoa; phylum Chordata; class Amphibia; order Anura; family Bufonidae; genus Bufo; species Bufo bufo. Next base: position 30,364,052 of record NC_053389.1, on the reverse strand, counting down.
CTGCTCCTATGTACAAGAATATAACTACTATAATACTGCTCCTATGTACAGGAATATAACTACTATAATACTGCTCCTATGTACAAGAGGATAACTACTATAATACTGCCTTCTATGTACAAGAATATAACTACTATAATACTGCTTCTATGTACAAGAATATAACTACTATAAAACTGCTCCTATGTACAAGAATATAACTACTATAATACTGCTCCTATGTACAAGAATATAACTACTATAATACTGCTCCTATGTACAAGAGGATAACTACTATAATACTGCTCCTATGTACAAGAATATAACTACTATAATACTGCTTCTATGTACAAGAATATAACTACTATAAAACTGCTCCTATGTACAAGAATATAACTACTATAATACTGCCTCCTTGCTGTGAGGACGTGTGTCAGTAGCTCTCCTGAGGCTTTGGATGTCTGGAGAAAGCCCAGGGCGGGGCCACTCTGGGTGGGGATGCTCCCCAAGCAAGGCCCAGGCTCCAAGGCCTGTTCTGGGAAATAATTCCCAGACCTCTCACTCCATGGATAATTATCCAGAAGTTTCTTTGGAAGGAAGGAATGTTCCGAGTGTTGCCAGTCCCAGTGCAGCAGGAAGCAAAGATGAAAAGAAAATGTTTGAAGTAAAGAAGGAGACATCACTGAGTAAGACCATGGCTGCAGGTGTGCAATCCACCCCACCCGCAGGCAGACAGAGGAGAACTTCCCTGGAGAAGCAGACCATGCAGGAGAATCTGCAGCAGCCTGTCCTGATACGGTCTGACCGCACACGTTACGGGAGTGGGAACAGCGCAAAAGTCGCCAACCCGACAGATGAGACCAGAGGGAATACTGAAGGAAGGCTTCATGGGGCCACAAGTGCAGTTACTGAGAAGAACCAGGGGCCCAGTCCCCAATCTGGAGATAGTGACCTCGCAGCAGTGACCACAGCTGCACCAGGTCCAGTGCAAGGACCAAGCAGAGGGACGCCTGTAAGGAGCCATTCTGTGAGTACACAACCCCCCAATACTCAGCGTGCACCAGAACTATGTCTGGCCGAGCGGATCCCAGCTCTGGTCAAGAGACTAGAGACATTAAAAAGAACAAAACTACAGCTGCAGAAACAGATAGATTGTGTCTATAAGCTAAAGGCAGCAAACCCCAACAATCAGGTTGTCCACGACAAGAAGCTGAGCTCCCTCGCTGTGCAGCTCGCTGAGACTGTGCAGGACATGGAGGCTGTACTGGAGCAGATGGGACCAGTCGCTGAAACCTTCAGGAACCAGCAAAGACTTGAGGGACATGGGGGAAGACCTGCGCCAGAACCATCTCCATCTAAACCCAAGTCTCCAACCTGTCCAGATGACACCCAGCAGGCCTGTGCAAGACCAGTCCTCAGACCAGCCAGCTTCCCTTTTGAGAAAGGGAATTTGTACAAAGAAGTGGGAGAAAGTGTCCAGCAACAGCAAAGACCTGCAGAGACTCCTCAAAAGGTACCACAAGTCCCAGCGGTTTGTATTGTGAAGCAGGACAAGCCAGAAGGTAACTCTGCAGTAGCAGTGCAGTCACCACAAGCCCTGGGGGGCAGTAGAGAGCAGCAGGACTGTGGACTCTCGCCAGAAGGTAACTCTGCAGTAGCAGAGCAGTCACCACAAGCCCTGGGGGGCAGTAGAGAGCAGCAGGACTGTGGACTCTCGCCTGAAGGCAGCAGTGCAGCAGAGAGCTCACAGGTCATGGCTCAGCAGGACTGTCGGGGCTCTGTAGAGCAGGATCATACTGCTAGTGACTGCATTGATATGACTGTATGTGATGTTACTGATGATGTTTCTGCAGAGGGGAGCGCTTTACAGTGTGTGTGGGATTTGGGGTCATCTCTAGAGTCAGGTCCACCATTAGATCAGCCTTCAGAGGCTTGTGACTCGCAGAGTATTATGGATGATGGTGGGGAGGGGGCTGTACAGTCTGATGCACAGCACTTCCCCCCTTTAGTTACACCAGAAGTGTCAGACCCCCATAGTGCAGGCGGTCAGCAGCCACCACAGCGCCCCCAAGTACAGCAGGAGGGTGGAACTGGTGGTGTCTCCTCTGGTAATGCCTGGAGCCGTGGGTCACCATCCTTCAGGTCTAATGTGAACTATACAGGTCAGGCTTTTAAGAGGAGGAACGTGGTCAGGTTCAGGCATAGAGGGGCCAAGGAGGAGTTGCCTGACAGGAGGTTTGTGGTCCGTGAACTTCTGTGCCACCAAATGGGTTTCCTGCCATCTAACATCCTGGCAGTGATAAACCTTCCTGACAGGCAGGGGTATGACGTCAGTTTTAAACTCATGTCTGACCTGGACCGCTTCTGGGCTCATTTCGCCCGGGTGAGAGATGCTGATGGCTGGAATAAGTTCAGCCTCATCCCCATCTCTAGACCGGACACAGCAAACGTCACCATAATATTCTGGAACGAGTCGGTACCCACACCAGGATATTGTTGTATGGCTAAAAAAGACACTGTGACCTAATGTCAGATCTGACCAAGACCAGGGACGAGGATGGCATATGGACTGGGGGGTGGAAGGTCCTGGTAAAGTTACGGCAGGTTAACAACATCACCCAACATCTGCCCAACTCATTCTTTATTGGCCGGGAGAAAGGGGTATGCTTCTATGCGGGTCAGCCTAGAAAATGTTTTAAATGCGGAAAGGCCGGTCATATTGCGAGTGTGTGCACCCTGGTAAAATGTAACTTATGCGGGGAGATCGGCCATGTCAGCGCCACCTGCCAGAACATCCGGTGCAACCTGTGTGGCAGGATCGGTCACTCCCACAGGGACTGTCCAGACGCCTGGCATAATGTTTGTAAGGACTTCCCTGATGAGGACTTGCTGGAAGTGGCAGATGACCTAGAGGAGGAGACGCTGTTGTCAGGGTCAGCAGTGACACCGCCCGAGCCTCAGCACAACATGGGTGACAATATGGGTGACATAGTGCCTGACCAGTCCCAGACAGGAGCCACTGAGGGGAACGGGGAGGTCACTGAGCAGGTTCTGGGCACGTCGTCTTCTGCCTCTGCATCAATAAATCCGCAGAAGAAACGGAAGAAGGACAAAACCAGCCGTAAGCCTGAGGGGGAATGGACCACTGTCCAAAAACCTTCCAAAAAGAAAGTAGACCCCGGGTCAGGTGTCATGACTATCACAAATAGGTACAGTGTCCTATCAGACTCAGACGCTGAGGAAGAGATGGAGAGAGAGTTAAAGAGGGTGGTAGATGAATTTAATGAGGACCAAGAGGGCGATCCCCCCACAAAAAGGAAACCCCCGCGAGCTAAACGTCTGTCCGAATCAGACATGGAGACAGGTGGTCGGCAGGTGGGCTCAGACTCAGCTCTATGATGATGGGGGGAATATCTCTGCTTCTTGTGCTTTGCTTTGCTTTGATGGCTGACTTTACCCTTAAAGTGTTCTCCAGTAATGTGAACAGTGTCAGAGTGAAGAGGACCAGGCATGTGGTTTATGAACATCTAAGGTCTCTTGATGCTGATGTCTTTTTCTTACAAGAGACACGTTTGAATACTTCAGGACTCTTACGGGAAGCCGAGCGTGAATGGCGGTCTGGTCCATCCTTTTGGTCACTGGCTGTAGAACCAAGTGCCGGGGTCTCTATCCTCTTTAACACCAATGATGTAACTATACATAGGTTGACAGAGGTATTGATGGGAAGGTGCCTAATTCTGGAAGTTACTATTCGGGGTAGGAGGCTCCGTCTTATAAATATCTATGGTTCGCAGACAGTGACTGAAAGGGTTAACCTTTATAATGAAGTGAAGCCATATCTCTTCACATCTATCCCTGTCATCATGGCTGGAGATTTCAATGCCACCAGGACATCTTGTGACAGGACCTCTAATAGGCCTCTTACCAGAGACTCCAAGGTCCTAAACAGAATTATTCAACAGGCCGGGTTGTCAGATGTGTTTGTGCAGGGTGGTCGGAAACCAAAATTTACTTATTTTTGTGGTGAAAGAAGAAGTCGGATAGATTTAGCTCTGGTGAGTCCCACAGAGACCATTGGTGAAAAAGATGAGAAGATCGTCCCTTATTCAGACCATCTGGCCTTATATTTCTGTTTAGGTGTCACAAAGTGTTCTGGGACAGGTAGAGGGTTATGGAGACTTAATTCCAGTCTATTAGAAGACCCTTCGGTTCAGAGTCATGTTCACTCTCTTATACAGAGTCAGCTAGAGAGAGTGGACTTTTATGACAATATGGCCGACTGGTGGGAGGATGTCAAGGATGAGATCAGATCCCTCTTAAAGAGACTGTCGGTTATAAAGGGGAAGAGTAAGTATGGCCAGTATCTCAAGCTGCGGAAAGAATTGGAGTCACTATATTCGACGGGAGGGGATGACCAACAAAGGATAGACCGGCTGAAATCTGAGATAAGGCAGTATCAGTACAGCAGGTATACCTCCCTGGTTCTTGAACGGGATTATGGGACCTTAGGGTCTCCTGATCCCTTTGAGAATTGCCGGGAGCGAGTGGCAAATAAATCTGTCACCGGTCTCACTGACCCCCAGGGTGTTTTGCAAGAATCTCGGGAGGGTATCCTGGGGGTGGTGAGATCTTACTATGCTGACTTGTTTCAGAGGAAGGTTTTGGATAGAGACAAGATGACCCAATTCTTGGAGGCAACTCCGCTCCCTGATACTAATGATTTGGACTTTTCTCCTTTGACAGCAGATTTGACGGTGGCGGAGGTTAAAGAGGCAATTGATAAGTTACATCTGAAGAAGGCACCAGGTCCAGATGGGATAACAGCAGAATTCTATAGGACATTCAGAGACCTCTTGGCCCCAATCCTCGTGGATGTATATACAAATTGTCTAGAAAGTCACCTGATGCCTCCATCCATGAGAGTGTCCTCGCTGATTCTGCTGTCCAAAGGTAAAGAGCCGAGTGACATCAAGAACTGGAGGCCGATTGCCCTCTTGAATGTCGACAGAAAGATTCTGGCAAAAATTCTGTTTTCTAGATTAGTTTGTCTGTCCTCAGCACTGTTGGCAGGCTGTCAGTTTGGCACAGTAGAAGGGCGGAACATCTCTGGAGCAGTCATCTCGATAAGGGAGATGTTTGAGAGATGTAAAGCCCTGAGGGGTGGGAGATATGTTGTGAGTCTTGACCAGGCTAAAGCCTTTGACAGAGTAGATCATGAGTATCTATGGGCCACTTTGTCAAAGTACGGTATTCCGGGGCATTTCATCGATTGGCTGAAGACTCTGTATTGCGAGGCTGAGAGCTTTCCTCTGGTCAATGGTTGGCAGGGTGATACCTTCAGGGTTGAGGCAGGGGTGAGACAGGGTTGCCCACTGAGTCCACTGCTGTATGTATTTGCCTTAGACCCATTCTTGAGGTCACTGCAGGAGTGTGGTTTTCAGGGGGTGCCAGTCCCCCATTGCCTGCCCCTGAGTGTTGTTGCCTATGCGGATGATGTGACTGTAGTGATATCTAAGCCTCGTGAGGTGGAGATGTTGTCTGCGGCCATCAGAAGTTACTCGGAGGCCTCAGGGTCTCTGGTCAACCTTGAGAAGAGTCAAGCTCTCTGGATATCAGACAGTGATCCAGACTTTGATCTGCCACAATTTGTGAGAGCCTCCACCTATATTAAAATCCTAGGGGTCAAATTTGGGAGGAATGATAACGCCAAACTAAATTGGGAAGAGAAGTTGGAAGCCGGAAATGCAAAGGTTCAGCGATGGAAGAACTGGAGGCTGACCTATAGAGAAAGGGTTAAAATGTTGAAGACTTACCTGGTCCCTGTCTTCTTGTATGTCTCTGTCGTTTTTTCCTTTGCCGGAATCTTTCTCCGCTAGGCTCTTTAGCCTGTTCTTCCAACTGTTGTGGGGGAACAGGTTGAACCTGATAAAAAGAGGGATCACCTACCTACAGAGGAGAGAGGGTGGGTTGGATATGCTGAATCCAAGGGTGTTCTTTGACTCCATGTTTCTAAAAGTTAATTTTGGTTGCCTGGACTCAGAGAACAGCTTCCTGTGGGTGAATAGTATCAGGGACTGGATAATGCCTTTTGCAGAGTCTTGGGTGCGAGGCGGCAGTCTCAAGAGGGGTCGATGGACGAGTGACTACCTCCCCCAGTACCTGGACTATGGGCTGAAGTGTGTGAGAAGGTGGAAGATAGAGAAGTCCTACATTGAGGGTAAGCCAAGGAAAGATCTATATGTGAGGGTCTGTAGGGCTTTCTTTTGTTCTCCACTTGTCTTGAGGGATTGTGTGACTAGCACTTTACAAGAAAGTCTGAAGCTTCTCAATGGGAAACGACTCCCCGCCAAATTATTTGACATAGCTTGGTTGTCATTACATGGAAAGCTATTTGTTAGGGGTAACCTGAAATTTTTAAGTGTTTCAGATAGGAACTGTCCTCTCGGTTGTCAGCAGGAGGAGACGATGGAGCACTTAATATCTGACTGCAGGGGTGGGAGGAGAATATGGGAAGAGGTGTCACAAAAGCTAAACATCCCATTACTGCAGTCCCTGACTTATCCTGATATAATCTATGCTGTTCCATCCAGAAATAGGAATGTAGACAGGGGGACAATGTACCTGATCATTTCTGTCATAAAATACTACCACTGGCACATGAGAACCCGCGTGTCTATACACAATGAGCCATTCCACCACACCACAGCCGTAAGCCAAATAATGTCTGAGCTCCAGTGGGTTAAGTCATTAGAGATAAGGAGTAACCCGAATAATAGGAAATTATGGAGAAATGTGTCTTTGGTTTAAAACAGAAAATATGATGTTATTTTGTGTGTTTTTTTTTTCTCTTCTTTTTCCTCCCCAGCAAATGTGGACTTTCTAAGTTTAATATGATTCTATAGTCATTCTAGTTGAGTAGTCATTGTGTGTACAATGCCTGTTATTTTTTGTTTTTTGTAAGAATGTATTTTAATTGTATTTTTTTGTTTGTTTTCACAATAAAAATTGCCTCCTATGTACAAGGATATAACTACTATAATACTGCTCCTATGTACAAGAATATAACTACTATAATACTGCTCCTATGTACAAGAATATAACTACTATAATACTGCTCCTATGTACAATAATATAACTACTATAATACTGCCCTCTATGTACAAGAATATAACTACTGTAATACTGCCCTCTATGTACAAGAATATAACTACTATAATACTGCCTCCTATGTACAAGAATATAACTACTATAATACTACTCCTATGTACAAGAATATAACTACTATAATACTGCTCCTATGTACAAGAATATAACTACTATAATACTGCTCCTATGTACAAGAATATAACTACTATAATACTGCTCCTATGTACAAGAATATAACTACTATAATACTGCCTCCTATGTACAAGGATATAACTACTATAATACTGCTCCTATGTACAAGAATATAACTACTATAATACTGCTCCTATGTACAAGAATATAACTACTATAATACTGCTCCTATGTACAAGAATATAACTACTATAATACTGCCTCCTATGTACAAGAATATAACTACTATAATACTGCCTCCTATGTACAAGAATATAACTACTATAATACTGCTCCTATGTACAAGAATATAACTACTATAATACTGCTCCTATGTACAAGAATATAACTACTATAATACTGCTCCTATGTACAAGAATATAACTACTATAATACTGCTCCTATGTACAAGAATATAACTACTATAATACTGCTCCTATGTACAAGAATATAATTACTATAATACTGCTCCTATGTACAAGAATATAACTACTATAATACTGCTCCTATGTACAAGAATATAACTACTATAATACTGCCTCCTATGTACAAGGATATAACTACTATAATACTGGTCCTATGTACAAGAATATAACTACTACAATACTGCTCCTATGTACAAGAATATAACTACTATAATACTGCTCCTATGTACAAGAATATAACTACTATAATACTGCTCCTATGTACAAGAATATAACTACTATAATACTGCTCCTATGTACAAGAATATAACTACTATAATACTGCTCCTATGTACAAGAATATAACTACTATAATACTGCCTCCTATGTACAAGGATATAACTACTATAATACTGCTCCTATGTACAAGAATATAACTACTATAATACTGCTCCTATGTACAAGAATATAACTACTATAATACTGCTCCTATGTACAATAATATAACTACTATAATACTGCCTCCTATGTACAAGAATATAACTACTATAATACTGCCTCCTATGTACAAGAATATAACTATTATAATACTGCTCCTATGTACAAGAATATAACTACTATAATACTGCTCCTATGTACAAGAATATAACTACTATAATACTGCCTCCTATGTACAAGGATATAACTACTATAATACTGCTCCTATGTACAAGAATATAACTACTATAATACTGCCTCCTATGTACAAGAATATAACTACTATAATACTGCTCCTATCTACAAGAATATAACTACTATAATACTGCTCCTATGTACAAGAATATAACTACTATAATACTGCTCCTATGTACAAGAATATAACTACTATAATACTGCTCCTATGTACAAGAATATAACTACTATAATACTGCTCCTATGTACAAGAATATAACTACTATAATACTGCTCCTATGTACAAGAATATAACTACTATAATACTGCTCCTATGTACAAGAATATAACTACTATAATACTGCTCCTATGTACAAGAATATAACTACTATAATACTGCCTCCTATGTACAAGGATATAACTACTATAATACTGGTCCTATGTACAAGAATATAACTACTATAATACTGCTCCTATGTACAAGAATATAACTACTATAATACTGCTCCTATGTACAAGAATATAACTACTATAATACTGCTCCTATGTACAAGAATATAACTACTATAATACTGCTCCTATGTACAAGAATATAACTACTATAATACTGCTCCTATGTACAAGAATATAACTACTATAATACTACTCCTATGTACAAGAATATAACTACTATAATACTGCTCCTATGTACAAGAATATAACTACTATAATACTGCTCCTATGTACAAGAATATAACTACTATAATACTGCTCCTATGTACAAGAATATAACTACTATAATACTGCTCCTATGTACAAGAATATAACTACTATAATACTGCTCCTATGTACAAGAATATAACTACTATAATACTGCTCCTATGTACAAGAATATAACTACTATAATACTGCTCCTATGTACAAGAATATAACTACTATAATACTGCCTCCTATGTACAAGGATATAACTACTATAATACTGGTCCTATGTACAAGAATATAACTACTATAATACTGCTCCTATGTACAAGAATATAACTACTATAATACTGCTCCTATGTACAAGAATATAACTTCTATAATACTGCTCCTATGTACAAGAATATAACTACTATAATACTGCTCCTATGTACAAGAATATAACTACTATAATACTGCTCCTATGTACAAGAATATAACTACTATAATACTGCCTCCTATGTACAAGGATATAACTACTATAATACTGCTCCTATGTACAAGAATATAACTACTATAATACTGCTCCTATGTACAAGAATATAACTACTATAATACTGCTCCTATGTACAAGAATATAACTACTATAATACTGCCTCCTATGTACAAGAATATAACTACTATAATACTGCCTCCTATGTACAAGAATATAACTACTATAATACTGCTCCTATGTACAAGAATATAACTACTATAATACTGCTCCTATGTACAAGAATATAACTACTATAATACTGCCTCCTATGTACAAGGATATAACTACTATAATACTGCTCCTATGTACAAGAATATAACTACTATAATACTGCCTCCTATGTACAAGAATATAACTACTATAATACTACTTCTATGTACATTAATATAACTACTATAATACTGCCTCCTATATACAAGAATATAACTACTATAATACTGCTCCTATGTACAAGAATATAACTACTATAATACTGCTCCTATGTACAAGAATATAACTACTATAATGATCTTTTTATTTAAAATCAGGCAACAAAATATTACAATACATTTACAATAAAGTCATAGAAAAGAATAATATAAAGTTATATCACTCTGATAATAAACATCACAACGCATTATACAAAAGCTTCTTCACACTGTTCATGTTTATAGAGCTGATTCTCAGCCTCATCCGGGTCACTTAGTTTTCTTACTCTTTTTCCTCCTTCCACTACTGTGACCTGTATTGCCCCATCTTTTGGTGGACACTGGAGGGTCAGGTTCATCTTCCAGAGGGTCACCTTCAGGGTTATGTGAAGCAACATACTCCATTTCTACCTTTTCTTCTGACTCTTCTTCCCCTAGCGCCCCGTACTGCCCGTAGGTTATGGCCAGCACTGGCGGATCCGGGGTTCTCTTTGCTGTAGTGCTGTTCTTTCTTTTTACAGTCTGGAACCCCTCTTCCTCCACAGAGGACCTCCTGAGCTTCCTGAGCCCTGCAGCTGGACCATCAGGCTTTGTAGACATAGAGGGCAGTTCTTTAGGTGGTTTGGCAACTGGTTTACTCGTCACTTTACTCTGCATATGAGAATTCTCTTCAGTGGCTGGTACTTGTAGTGCTACAGATGGTATTTTAGTTTCCAGAGCAGGATTTCTGGATTTCGGAGCCTTTTCAATGGCTGGTACTTGTGGTTCAGCAGATGTTGGTACTTGTAATGGAGTAGATGGGCTATGAGTCTCTAACTCTGCTGGTACTTGTAGTGCATCAGGAGGGTCAACACTCTCTACAGCAGGGTCAGTAGTACTTTGCATTGCTTCAGTAGGAGGATTATCAGTTTCTGGGGCTGTATCTGCTCTTGCAGTGACATCCTCCTGACCTTCCTCCATGGCCTCTGAGAAGATCTCATCACTGTCTTTATTATGATCTGCATGCGGACAATCCCGGAAAGTATGACCAGATCCTAAACACAGATTACAGATGACCGGACCTGTACAGTCGTCCTTTGAATGTCCAAACTGTCCACAAAATGAGCACTTTATACGGGAGCAGTTAATGGCGAGATGCCTGCCCCCACATCTGTGACACAGCCGCGGCTGACCGGGGTAGTAGCATATCCCTCTCTCTGAGCCCAGGTAGAAGGAGTGCGGCAGATGTCTGGTCACACCATTGTTCTGCGCTAGTTGTATCATCACGGTGTATCCGCCATTCCAGATGTCTTCCTCATCATATATTTTTCCGGGATGACTCTTCAGCAGACACTGTCTGCTCAGCCAATGCTCCAGATCTGCCAGCGCCACCACCTCCGACTGGAACAAGATGGTGGCCTTCACTACCTGAGGCTTGGACAGCTGGATTACCTGTAGATGCTCCCAGATTGACTGCTCTTTCGTGTCATTATATATATTCCAGAATAAGTCCAGATCATACTGAAGCTTAAAGCTTATGTCATAGATCCTGCTGGAGGGGATATGGATCAGGGCGTACACCTCAGATACCTTAAACTTCATGAAGTTCTTCAGAAGAACTTTCCCTATGTACAGTCTGGAGGGGAGGTTTTCTTCTGGACCTGTATACTTAATCCTGACAGCGTTCCTCCTCTGAGGTGGAGGGTTAGCCGGCCTTGTAACATTAGAGAACAGTCTCCTGAATTGTGGACGGTCAGCAGGAGGATCAGTGCTGGGCCTCTCCTCTACAGGCTTACTGACTCCAGATTGTCCTGCAGATCCACCTGTGTCTGCTCCAGACTGCTGTGCAGCTGACATTGTGGACGGCTGAGGGTCCTGCGTACTGACCTCCATGTCTGCTCCAGTCTGTGTAGTTGTCTCCTCTGAGAGATGACTTCCAATAACAGCACTGAGCGGAGTCTCAATCACAGCACTGAGCGGGGTCTCAATCACAGCACTGAGCGGGGTCTCATCCACAGCACTGAGCGGGGTCTCATCCACAGCACTGAGCGGGGTCTCATCCACAGCACTGAGCGGGGTCCCGTCCACAGCACCGAGCGGGGTCCCGTCCACAACACCGAGCGGGGTCCCGTCCACAACACCGAGCGGGGTCTCATCCACAATGTCCATACATGAAGCACTCTCCTGCCCACACACAGGATTGCTGCTCTCATTCACTTCAGCAGAGTTACAAGCTGAGTCCACAACAATTAACCCCTTGTTGGATGGCTCACTTTGCTCCATAGTATTCCCAGCATTTTCAGAGACTGATTGCTCAGACCCCATACATAGTGACCCTGAAAGCAGTGACCCTCCAGGCGCTGCACCCACACATCTCTGAGGGGTTCCTTCCTTCACCATAATATGCACATCGCCGTAATTTTTATTTTTTATTTCTATAATTTCTTTTATCTTCACATTCTGGGCTCTGGCCTCCCTCTTTTTCTCCATTGCCCAGCTTTCCACTTTAGGTATTGTGTTTTTACCTTTATCTAGTTTATCTTTTAATATATCAAGTTCACGTGTGCAGTCATCCAGGCATTCATACTTCATCAGCTTTTTCTTTGGATCAGTCTCTGTCTTTATCTCATCTCTTAACTCAGAAATGCGCCTTTCCAGTTTAAATAAACTTTTCTTTGTCACAGTTGTACTCAGTCCAGAAGCACTACAAGTTTCAGTTGACTCACCAGCCACCATTTCCAGATTATCGCTTTCAGGATCTCCATGCTGCAGGCCACACTCCAAACTCTGGGCTTTCCCAGGATAATCAGCCCAGCTCCCCTCCCCTCCACCTGGGTCAGAAGCCATGCCAGCTCCCTGCAGGGAGCTCAACAGCACACGTCTATCCTCTCCTATGGACAAGAATAGAACTACTATAATACTGCTCCTATGTACAAGAATATAACTACTATAATACTGCTCCTATGTACAAGAATATAACTACGTTAATACTGCCTCCTATGTACAAGAATATAACTACTATAATACTGCCTCCTATGTATAAGAATATAACTACTATAATACTGCTCCTATGTACAAGAATATAACTACTATAATACTGCTCCTATGTACAAGAATATAACTACTATAATACTGCTCCTATGTACAAGAATATAACTACTATAATACTGCTCCTATGTACAAGAATATAACTGCTATAATACTGCTCCTATGTACAAGAATATAACTACTATAATACTGTCTCCTATGTACAAGAATATAACTACTATAATACTGCTCCTATGTACAAGAGAATAACTACTATAATACTGCTCCTATGTACTAGAATATAACTACTATAATACTGCTCCTATGTACAAGAATATAACTACTATAATACTGCCTCCTATGTATAAGAATATAACTACTATAATACTGCTCATATGTACAAGAATATAACTACTATAATACTGCTCCTATGTACAGGAATATAACTACTATAATACTGCTCCTATGTACAAGAATATAACTATTATAATACTGCTCCTATGTACAAGAATATAATTACTATAATACTGCTCCTATTGACAAGAATATAACTACTATAATACTGCTCCTATGTACAAGAATATAGCTATTATAATGATCTTTTTATTTAAAAACAGGCAACAAAATATTACAATATATTTACAATAAAATCATAGAAAATAATAAATAATATAAAGTTACATCACTTTGATAATAACCCCTTAAGGACCGGGCTCATTTTCACCTTCAGGATCAGGCCATTTTTTGCAAATCTGACCAGTGTCACTTTATGTGGTGATAACTTTAAGACGCTTTGACTTATCCAGGCCATTCTGAGATTGTTTTTTCATCACATATTGTACTTCATGACACTGGTAAAATGGAGTCAAAAAAATTATTTTATATTTATAAAAAAAATACCAAATTTGCCAAAAATTGTGAAAAATTAGCAAATTTCCAAGTTTCAATTTCTCTACTTCTATAATACATATTAATACCTACAAAAATAGTTATTACTTTACATTTCCCATATGTCTTCTTCATGTTAGGATCATTTTGGGAATGACATTTTATTTTGGGGGGACGTTACAAGGCTTAGAAGTTTAGAAGTAAATCTTGAAATTTCTCAGAAATTTTCAAAAACCAACTTTTTTAGGACCAGTTCAGGTCTGAAGTCACTTCGTGAATTTTACATGATTGAAACCACCCAAAAATGACCCCATTCTAGAAACTACACCCTTCAAGGTATTCAAAACTGATTTTACAAACGTCGTTAACCCTTTAGGTGTTCCACAAGAATTAATGGAAAATAGAGATACAATTTCAAAATTTCACTTTTTTGGCAGATTTTCCATTTTAATATTTTTTTTCCAGTTACAAAGCAAGGGTTAACAGCCAAACAAAACTCATTATTTATGGCCTGATTCTGTAGTTTACAGAAACACCCCACATGTGGTCGCAATCTGCTGTACGGGCACACGGCAGGGCGCAGAAGTCAAGGAATGCCATACGGTTTTTGGAAGGCAGATTTTGCTAGACAGTTTTTTTGGACACCATGTCCCATTTGAAGCCCCCTGATGCACCCCTAGAGTAGAAATCCATAAAAGTGACCCCATCTAAGAAACTACACCTCTCAAGGTATTCAAAACTGATTTTACAAACGTTGTTAACACTTTAGGTGTTCCACAAGAATTAATGGAAAATAGAGATACAATTTCAAAATTTCACTTTTTTGGCAGATTTTCCATTTTAATATTCTTTTTCCAGTTACAAAGCAAGGGTTAACAGCCAAACAAAACTCCTTATTTATGGCCCTGATTCTGTAGTTTACAGAAACACCCCATATGTGGTCGCAAACTGCTGTACGGGCACACGGCAGGGCACAGAAGGAAAGGAATGCCATACGGTTTTTGGAAGGCAGATTTTGCTAGACTGTTTTATTGGACACCATGTCCCATTTGAAGCCCCCCTGATGCACCCCTAGAGTAGAAACTCCATAAAAATGACCCCATCTAAGAAACTACACCCCTCAAGGAATTCAAAACTGATTTTACAAACGTTGTTAACCCTTTAGGTGTTCCACAAGAGTTATTGGCAAATAGAGATGAAATATCAGAATTTCAATTTTTTGGCAAATTTTCCATTTTAATCCATTTTTTCCAGTAACAAAGCAAGGGTTAACAGCCAAACAAAACTCAATATTTATTGCCCTGATTCTGTAGTTTATAGAAACACCACATATGTGGTCGTAAACTACTGTACGGGCACACGGCAGGGCGCAGAAGGAAAGGCGCACCATATGGTTTCTGGAAGGCAGATTTTGCTGGATTGCTTTTTAGACACCATGTCCCATTTGAAGCCCCCTGATGCACCCCTAGAGTAGAACCTCCAAAAAAGTGGCCCCATTTTGGAAACTACGGGATAAGGTGGCAGTTTTATTGGTACTATTTTAGGGTACATATGATTTTTGGTTGCTCTATATTACACTTTTTGTGAGGCAAAGTAACAAAAAATAGAAATTCAGAAATTTCATCTCCATTTGCCATTAACTCTTGTGGAACACTTAAAGGGTTAACAAAGTTTGTAAAATCAGTTTTGAATACCTTGAGGGGTGTAGTTTCCAAAATGGTGTCACTTTTTGGAGTTTCTACTCTAGGGGTGCATCAGGGGGGGCTTCAAATGGGACATGGTGTCAAAAAAAACAGTCCAGCAAAAACAGCCTTCCAAAAACCATATGGCGCTCCATTGCTTCTGCGCCCTGCCGTGTGGCCATACAGCAGTTTATGACCACATACAGGGCATTTCTATAAACTACAGAATCAGGGCAATAAATATTGAGTTTTGTTTGGCTGTTAACCCTTGCTTTGTTACGGGGAAAAATGGATTAAAATGGAAAATTTGCCAAAAAATAGCTGTTTTGGCACTGTTTTTATTTTTTATTATTTATAACGTTCATCTGACAGGTTAGATCATGTGCTATTTTTATAGAGCAGGTACTTATGGACGCGGCGATACCTAATATGTATACTTTTTTTATTTATTTAGGTTTTACACAATAATATAATTTTTTAAACAAAAAAAAATCAGGTTTTAGTGTCTCCATAGTCTGAGAGCCATATTTTTTTAACTTTTTGGGCGATTGTCTTATGTAGGGGCTCATTTTTTGCAGGATGAGATGACGGTTAGATTGGCACCATTTTGGGGGCATATGCTTTTTTGATCGCTTGGTGTTGCACTTTTAGTGATGTAAGGTGACAAAACAAATGTTTTTTTAGCACAGTTTTTATTTTATTTTTTTGACAGTGTTCACCTGAGGCGTTATGTCATATGATATTTTTATAGAGAAGGTCGTTACGGACGTGGCGAAACCTAATATGTATACTTTCTTTTATTTTTTTAAGTTTTACACAATAATATCATTTTTGAAACAAAAAAAAAATAAATGTTTTAGTGTCTCCATAGTCTGAGAGCCATAGTTTTTTCAGTTTTAGGGCGATTGTCTCAGGTTGGGTATCATTTTTGCGGGATGAGATGATGGTGAGATTGGTACTATTTTGGGATGCATATGACTTTTTGATCGCTTGCTATTACACTTTTTGTGATGTAAGGTAACAAAAAAATAGCTTTTTTGACACTGTTTTTATAAAAAAAAATTACAGTGTTCACCTGAGGGGTTAGGTCATGTGGTAATTTTATACAGCAAGTTCTTACGGACGTGGCAATACCTAATATGTCTACCTTTTTTTTATTTATCTAGGTTTTACACAATAATATCATTTTTGAAACAACAAAAAAAACATGTTTTACTGTCTCCATAGTCTGAGAGCCATATTTTTTTAATTTTTTGAGCGATTGTCTTATGTAGGGGCTCATTTTTTGTGGGATGAGATGACGGTTTGATTGGCACTATTGTGGGGGGCATACGCTTTTTTGATCGCTTGGTGTTGCACTTTTAGTGACATAAGGTGACAAAACAAATGTTTTTTTAGCACAGATTTTATTTTATTTTTTGACAGTGTTCACCTGAGAGGTTATGTCATATGATATTTTTATAGAGCAGGTCGTTACGGATGTGGCGATACCTAATATGTATACTTTCTTTTATTTTTTTAAGTTTTACACAATAATATCATTTTTGAATATATATATTTGTTATAGTGTTTCCATATTTTTTTTTATTTTTTGGGACATTGTCTCATTTAGGGGCTCAGTTTTTGCGGGATGAGGTGACGGTTTGATTGGTACTATTTTGGCGTACATGCAACTTTTTTGATCACTTTTATTACCTTTTTTGGGAAGTAAGGTGGGCAAAATTTCAATTTCCTCATAGTTTTTTTTTTTTTTTATGGCGTTCACCGTGCGGGGAGAGTAACATGACCGTTTTATAGATCAGGTCGTTACGGACGCGGCGATACCTAATATGTGTAGTGTATTTTTATTTATTTTTTATTCAGTGATAAATGTGTTTTTTTTATCTTTACTTTTTTTTCCCTTTTTTTTAAACTTTTTTTTTTACCCAGACCCACTTGGTTCTTGAAGATCCAGTGGGTCTGATGTCTGTATAATACAGTACAATACACTATATAGTGTATTGTACTGTATTATTGTACTGTATTTTACTTAACTCTGCCTTTAGCACAGATCTGTTCAGCACTATGGACAGCAGGCTGCCTGAGAAGTCGTCCTGTTGCCATGGGAACCTTCCCCGTCTGCCACAACTAAGCAGACGGGGAAGGGGAAGGAGGGGGGCTCCTGACTGTTAACCTGTTCCATACAGCGGTTCGTCCGGACCGCGGTATGGAAAGGGTTAAACGGCTGACATCACAGCACAGATGTCAGCCGTTTATAACAGAGTGTCAGCAATGAGCTGACACTCTGGTATACCCACTGGACGCCAATGAATATTCAAGAGGAGGCGATCCCGCCTGCCGCACCCCCCGCTTCCCGCACCGCCCGCACCGCCTGCAAACCCCCCCTGCACCACCCGCCGGCATAAAATCATTCAGGGGTGCAGGGGGGGTCAAAAAATCTTTATTTTCGCCATTTTAAAAAGTTTCTGATCCTCGCGGTCAGGGACCGCGGGGATCAGAAACTGCAGAAAGCGCTGCAAACCGCAGGTCTGAATTGACCTGCGGTTTGCAGCAATCGCCGATACGGGGGGGTCACAGGACCCCCCTCGGCATTGACCCAAGGTGCCTGGCTGTGTGTAACAGCCGGGGTCTCAGCGCTGTCACCATGTCTGCAGACATGGTGAAAGTTCAATGCCATGACGTGTATACTCATCATGGAGCGCTAAGTAGCAGTGGTCCATGACAAGTATACTCATCATAGGTCGGGAAGGGGATAAACATCACAACACATTATACAATGCTGACACATTGATGTTCCTCCAGTAGACGTCATTGTGGTTATTTTTCATGTCTTTCTTATATATCATCTTCAGACTTTCCAGGAAATTATATAAGATTTTATCACAGGTCAGGATCTCTCTGTTGATGACCAGGCAGCACCGCGCACACCACAGATGGTACATGGTCACCATATTCACTACATACAGGGAACTTCTGCTGTATTGTCTGAGATCTGGGGGGAAGTCTCCATACAAGAGCTGATTATACGGCTGTCCCACTAGATGTGGTAACTGAAGGGACAGTGACACGGCCTCCCATACCTGGACACTGAACGGACAGTCCAGCAGAAGATGCTCCATGGTCTCCAGTACCTGATGGCATTGCTCTCTAGGGCAGGATCTGTCTGGCACATTTCTACACTTTAGATTTTCCCTGACATACATTTTACCATGAAATGCCAGCCATGACACATCCTTCATGTGAGCGGGGACTCTGGGGTCCTCCAGGATTTTCACAGCCTGTTTTACATCTAAGTTTGGGGCGATCCTCAGCTGAATGTGAGCACTGAACTGAGAGGTCAGCAGGTTCGTATACATCTCTTTCCTACTGAGCTACTTTACTTCACTGTAGCGGAGCGCTGGTGCGACATAGGCTTTCTCCGCCGGTATTCCAAGGGTCACTTCAGGATCAGGTTATTAGCACAGGAAGCACAGCATCAGTAGTAAATAAAACCATCCACAAATATCCCATCACTCTTCCCAATAACTGGACAACACACAGTATCAGGAGCAGGACACTGTTTAATGCCACATACCCTTCTTTTATATTACTCTCCCATGCAAGGGAGACACCTACAGAAAATTATCCATTCTTCAATCACAGACTGGTTACAGCCCACACATCCCCTTCCCTCAGCCTAAGGCTCCATTCACACGTCCGCAAAATGTGTCCGCATCCTTTCCGCAATTTTGCGGAAATGGTGCGGACCCATTCATTCTCTATGGGGACGGAATGTGCTGTCCACATCCACATTTGCGGATCCGCACTTCCGCATCCGTGCTTCCGTTTCCGCAAAAAAATAGAACATGTCCTATTCTTGTCCGCAATTGCGGACAAGAACAGGCATATTCTATTATGTCGGCAATGTGCGGTCCGCAAAATGCGGAATGCACATTGCCGCTTTCCGTGTTTTGCGGATCCGTGTCTCCGTGTATCCGCAAAACACATTGCGGACGTGTGAATGGAGTATAAGAAGTAATTCAATCAACAGTCCAGTTGAGACATACATTGTTGCCATTGTGTTTCTACCGCACAACCAGACGAATGCTCAGCAGGTTACTGATTACTTTTTGTCTTACAAGTAATGAACCATAGGGAATTAACCATAACATTGCAAATCCAATCAACAGTCCAGTTTAAACATCTATTGTAGCGAAACGTAATCCGCTACACTGCTCCCCCTTGCCCACAAGCCGGCATACACAGTCTGATCCATCACGCTTATGGCTTGGGGATGTCTGGGGTTGCTCACGGATCATTTTTCAAAGTCAGTTTGTCTAGACAACCAGTTAGCGTTTCCGTTATGTTTTCCCAGGCGGTACTGGATGTTGAAGTCAAATGGCTGCAGCGCCAAACTCCAGCGCAGCAGCCGGGCATTGTCCCCAGCCACCCGGTTTAGCCAGACCAGCGGGTTGTGATCCGTGAGCAAAGAAAAGAGCTGTCCATACAAGTAGGGTTGCAGCTTTTTCAGGGCCCACACCACAGCCAGGAACTCCTTCTTGATGGCGGCTTAGCTTACTTCGCTGGGTAACAGCTTCCGACTTATGTAAGCCACGGGATGTTCTCCGCCATCGGCCCTAACTTGGCTCAGTACTGCCCCCAATCCAAACATAGAAGCATCTGTGTGAACAAGAAAACGTTTGGTTGGATCGGGAGCTGCCAAGATAGGGGCATTTATAAGTGCATTTTTCAATTGTTGGAATGCCTGCTCACACTCCGGGGTCCAGGTTACTTGACAGAGAAGGTTTTTCCAGGTAAGATCAGTAAGGGGTTTGGCCAGGGCGCTATAGTTGGGAACAAACTTTCTATAATACCCGGCCGTCCCTAGAATAGCTAAAACCTGTGTCTTAGTTGTGGGGGTTGGCCACTTGGCTACGGCCTCTACTTTAGCGGGCTCAGGCTTCTGCTTCCTACAGCCTACTCGATGCCCGAGGTACTGGACCTCGGCCATTCCTATGTTGCATTTGCCAGGCTTCAGCGTTAAGCCTGCTTCCCTAATCCTGTCTAGAACCACTCCTATATGGGCCAGGTGCTCCTGCCAGGTATGGATAAAGATGGCGATGTCATCTAAGTAGGCGCAGGTGTAGCCCTGGAATCCATCTAGGAGCCGGTCCACCATCCTTTGGAAGGTAGCCGGAGCGTTTTTCATTCCAAACGGCATTACCTTAAATTGGTATAAACTGAATGGGGTGACAAAGGCGGACTTAGGGATGGCGTCCAAGGCCAAGGGGATCTGCCAATACCCCTTACAGAGATCAATGATAGTGAGGTATTGGCCCCTGGCCATCTGGTCTAGCAGTTCGTCTGTCCTCGGCATAGGGCAGACGTCGGACACTGTCTTTTCGTTTAACCTCCGATAGTCCACGCAAAAGCGGGTCGTATCGTCTCGCTTGGGTACGAAGACTACTGGGGAGGCCCAGGGGCTGTCCGACAGCTCAATCACCCCCAGTTGGAGCATCTCATTGATCTCCTTACGCATGTTCTCCCGTACCGCCTCAGGGATGCGGTAGGGGGTATGCCGTGGTGGGGGTTGACCATGTGTCTCTACTCGGTGAGTGGCCAGAGAAGTGTAGTCAGGTGCATTAGAGAAGGTGGCTTGCTTCTCTCTTAACAGTTGTTGTACCTCAATACGCTCCTGTGGGCTCAACCGATCTCCTAGTTTGACGTCCTCTATGTCACTAGACAAACTTCTGTCCCCCAGGAGGTCTGGAAGGGGAAAACTGTCAAACTCCTCAAATGTGGATGTGCATATAACAGTCACCTCCTCGGAGCGCTCCTGGTAGGGCTTCATCATGTTCACATGGAGCATGCTTCGCCCCCCTGACCCTGCACATGGACCGGTTATATAGGTGGTGTCACATCTCTGTTCCAACACTTTATAAGGGCCTTGCCAGGCAGCCTGTAGCCTATCATGTCGGACCGGTTTTAAGACTAAAACTTTCTGCCTGACCTGAAATCTACGGTCCCTGGCTCCCCGTTCATACCATGTGTGCTGACGAGTCTGGGCCGTCTGAAGGTTTTCCCATACCGACCTGGTTAATTCTTCCAGTTGGTCCCGAAACTCCAGCACATAAGGTATGACGGGGGTACCATCTGTGCTATGGCCTCCCTCCCAATGTTCCTTGATAAGATCTAGCGGACCTCGCACCCGCCTCCCAAATAACAACTCAAACGGGGCGAACCCTGTGGATTCTTGTGGCACCTCTCGGTATGCAAAGAGGAGAAGGGGCAGGAATCGCTCCCAGTCCAGGTGGGTCTCGGCGAAGGTTCGGAGCATCTGTTTCAGCGTTCCGTTAAATCTTTTGCATAGGCCATTGGTCTGGGGATGGTAGGGGGCACTAACTATTGGCTTAATGCCACAGAATTTCCAGAGGTGCTGGGTCACTTCCGCGGTGAACTAAGTACCCTGATCTGAGATTATCTCCTTGGGTAACCCCATCCTGGAGAAAATCTGCATGAGAGCCTATGCTACTGTTTCAGCGTGGATATTAGTTAGAGCCACTGCCTCTGGATATCTGGTAGCGTAGTCCACCACTGTCAAGATAAATCTCTTGCCAGAGGGGCTAGGCTTGGTTAAGGGACCCACTATATCCACAGCAACTCGGCTGAACGGTCCCTCAACTATGGGTAAAGGGTGTAACTTGGCTTTACGGCGGTCCCCCCTCTTCCCCACTCTCTGGCATATGTCACAGTTATTGCAGTTCTTCCTGACTTCTTAACTGATTCCTGGCCAGAAGAAACTCGATACCGGATGCGACTGACCCCTAAATGTCCGCATAGGGAAATATCATGTGCTATCCGGTGCAACTCTAATCGGTACCGCTGCGGTACCACTAGCTGCCTAATGATAATCGGGTCTGACCCGCCTACTCTTTTCTCAGACTCTCTGTATAACAATTTCTTGTCCCTTACAAATCTCTCCCCCTCAGCCCCGGGTTGGTTAGAGGTGACCTTATCTCTATATACTTGTAACGTGGGGTCAGTGATCACCTCTGCCTCAAATTCACTAGGGGGAGCCCAGGGGACACACTCTTAGGAAGGGGAAGGATCGCTAACCAGAACTTACGGGTGTGAGTTGTGGTCCTGAGTGCGGGCCTGTTGCCGGGTGACAACTGGGTGTGCTTCTCCAATGGCGCTCCAAATGTACCCTTGCTGTGGGTAGCCAGTATACTGCTCCCCCGGCTACCCTTACGGTCACGGTTTTGTTGGTTCTGGCGTGGTTGGGCACTAGGTGGCTCTTTACCAGTGTTATGGTGGCTCCCGAGTCGCAGAGCCCTTGTACTGCTTTTCCCTCCAAATAGACCGTCTGCCGATGGTGTTGGCGATTATCTGCCTCTGCCTGGAGTGGATTGGCTTCATGTAGCACTTTTCACTGTTCTACGGTTGGGGCTGGTGTCTCTGTCTGGTAATAGTGTGCTGCTGCTCGGGGTGGTGGCGGGCCTGGCTGGATCCATGGTGGTCGGTCTCGGAGTTGCGGGCAGTCTCTCTTGTAGTGCCCCCGTTTCTGGCACTGGTGGCACTCTCCAGGGTTGGATTACCGGCACCGCTGTTGTGGGGTAGCTGGGGGTGGAAGCTGCCGAGGTGGTGATGCTGGGCTGGTGGGGTAGGTAGTCCCTACGATGGGTCTTACTACTGTCCTAGCTAGTACAGGTTTGCCTGCAGGAATCCATATATTCGTCTGCTTTCCTGGCCGCTTCGTGGAGGGACGTAGGGTTGTGGTCCCTTACCCACTCTTGGATATCTGTTGGCAGGCCCATTCAGCGTGAGAGTCCTACTCAGTCTTTTTAAGCTCTCTGATGTTATGGCATACCGGGCAAGTATTACTTCCTTTACCCGGCTGTAGTTCCGGACTGTCGTCGGGGACTGTGCGGTACGCCTCCGCTGCTCTCACTGACAGCCGACCTGCTAGGATGGGGACCCAATCTTCCCTATTTATTTTATGTAGGGCACACAGTCTCTCAGAATCCTGGAGGAATTCATCTATATCTTCCTCTGCCTCTACTTATGTTTTAAAATCCTGGTAAGGGATGTTAGGCTTACCCTCCTGTATCATTGTCACTGTCTGGCCTCTTTCTGGGGTTTGCTGGTTCCTCTGTCTCAGTACAAACTCCTTAACTTCTGTCATGGTTCAGGAGATTATATCCGTTGGTGGGTTTTCACCATAAAACGACAGCCTCAATTGCAGCTCCCTTTGGAACTCAGACTGTTCCTCTTTGTTAGCCGAATCGCTCCTTTCAGGAACCGAACTGCCCTCCATTTGTTATTCCGCCCTCACTTCTGAAACAAAGACAGCCTTTTTCTTGTTGCTGGTCAGAATACCCCTTGCTTCCAGGAGATCCTTTAATGTGGACCTCTTAAGTGAAGAATAGTCAATCTCCATCCGCAATCCATTGGTACTGCTGCCTTCCCTGTTACTTGTTCCCTTGTGAGTTCTGGATCCCGTTGCAGCCAACCAAATGTAGCGGAGCACTGGTGCAACATAGGCTTTCTCCGCCGGTATTCCAAGGGTTACTTCAGGATCAGGTTATTAGCACAGGAAACACAGCATCAGTAGTAAATAAAACCATCCACGAATATCCCATCACTCTTTCCAATAACTGGACAACACACAGTATCAGGAGCAGGACACTGTTTAATGCCACAATACCCTACTTTTATGTCACTCTCCCATGCAAGGGAGACACCTACAGAAAATTATCCATTCTTCAATCACAGACTGGTTACAGCCCACACATCCCCTCCCCTCAGCCTGAGAAGTAATTCAATCAACAGTCCAGTTGAGACATACATTGTAGCCATTGTGTTTCTACCGCACAACCAGACGAATGCTCAGCAGGTTACTGATTACTTTTTGTCTTACACGTAATAAACCATAGGGAATTAAACATAACATTGCAAATCCAATCAGTCCAGTTGAAACATCCATTGTAGCCAAACGCAATCCGCTACACTCACCATATAAGATTTTCCATTTAATGATCTTGCTGATTACTTGTACCGCGTACCAGGAAACGTTATTCATTATGCGCCCCGAGATCCTCTTAATGGGGTCACCTACAGACTACACAGAGACAAACTGCTGGATTTGGTTCTTAAACAGACTACTCCACAGTTTCAACTCTGAACTCTTACAAAATGAGAAATTCTTCATCAGAAACATTAGGTTAAAGAAGAGCTCTGGGCAGGGCATGGACAGGCCGCCCTCCTTCTGGGGGAGATAGACAATGTTCCTCCTGACTATATTCACCCTATTACCCCACAAGAAGTGGGTGTTTCTTCTCCTGATGAGTCAGCTTCCAGTGCCTCCAGAACTGCACCTTCTGCTCACACACCGCCAGCTTTTCCTACCAGTTCACCTTCCCATCATCTACAGTTCCAAACTGAACTACCAAAATCTTTATCTTGTCCTACACTGTTCTGAAGGGCACTGAGAAGACCCCACGGTCACCCCCCAGCCACAACGCCTTGCTCTTGTGGTCGGGGCTATGTGTGAAAGAACCTACCCCCTGATGTACGCCCCAACAGAACTAGCGGCTTGAGTTGTGCCATAACCGCTTCCGTCGAGAGTACACCTGAAAGAGGGCATACCCTGTAGGAGAGTGAAAGGAAAAGGGCGGGCTGGGAGGGGAACACTGCTGCCGTCCGTCCCCTCTGGAGAAAGGTGCGTGCCAGATATAGGGCAGGGCGCCCCTCCCACAAATGCAGGCCAATAAATCGGCCTTAATACTTGTGGTCGGGGCTATGTGTGAAAGAACCTACCCCCTGATGTACGCCCCAACAGAACTAGCGGCTTGAGTTGTGCCATAACCGCTTCTGTCGAGAGTACACCTGAAAGAGGCCAAAAACCCAGCATGAAAATACAAAGCGTGTTTATTGACGTATTACAACACCAAACTCTGAAAGGCACAAGAAATCTCGCTAACGGGGTTCGGAACATAACGGCTGTAACAAGACGAGCGCCACCGGCCCAACTTACTGATAATGTGTGCTGGCACCTGATTCCTGGAAGCGGCCGAAGCTGCCCCTATCCTGAACGAATGCCCTGACACCGTGAGGGGGTCCAAACCTAGATTGACCGACAGATTACGCGCATGCGCTATGAATTGGGAGGTGGACAACGCTGCTGTCCCGAAGGGTAACAGTGGGGTGTTAGTGCCGCGACCGGCCAGTGCCCCTGACAACTCCTGCAGGACGTAGACCGGACCCCATTTGTGAGACGTGGGGAAGAATTTGACCTGGGTAGGGGGACCTGACTGGGAGGTCTTGGTCATTTAGACCACGGTACGGCCTGTCCAATGGTTACCCCAAACATGCGCTGCTGCCACCACGGGATACAAGTCCCTAGCCTCCGTTGACTGGAAATTCCCGTGGCCTCGCAAATCTCCTCCGGCCACGCCCCATTCAGCCAATGGGGGCCAAAAATAGCAGCGAAACCAGTCCTGACCCGCTGCTGGAGAATATGACGGGGGAGTTGTGCGAGACCGCCGGGACAAACATGGACACGCCATTCCAATGACTCAAGAAGTGGTCCCACATGCTCAAATCCGCTTGCGCTTGACTGTCCAGGAACACTGGACTATCCTGGCAGGGGGCTGCTGAGAGGAGTGGTAGCAATCTGGCTACAAAAACCTACCCTGAGGAATGACGCGCATCGCAAAATTTACATGCCTAACAACGACTGCAGTTCCACCTTGGTGGTGACCCTACCAGTGAAGAAACTGTGAATGACTGCCCGGACCCTAACCAACTTGTCTTCCGGCAACCTAGCTGATATGCTCTCTGTGTCCAACACGATGCCCAGGAAGGTGATGGTGGTCGCAGGACCATCCACTTTTTTGGGGGAAACGAGGATCCCTAATTGAGCGAAGCATGCTAACAGGCTCTGGAGATCGCGCTGCGAGCCCTGTGGAGATTCGATCAGCAAAATCGTCCAAGTAAAGTATAACATGTTCGCAACCAAAGCTGTTCTCGAGGATCCAATGCAAGGCTTTCGCCAGCTGATCAAAAATCCAAGGACTGCTACGGGATCCGAAAGTCAACTTTGTTGCGAAATAATAAAGGGAATTCCACTCGATCCCGTGCCACCGCCATGGTTCTGGCCTGATCGGAATCAACTGAAAGCGTCTGATATGTCCGCTTTGGACAGGATCGCCCCAGGGCCTGTGGCAAGGATGAGTGCAATAGCCTGATCGATGGAGGCGTACACCATGCTAACCTCCTCCGCTGGAACGAGCAAATTCAGACTGGGTGTAGTTAACCCATGGGGCCCTGACAGATCGAAAATCAACCTTTCTTTGTGGCTGAACTTTCCCGTCACTACCCCTATGGGGCTGACACTCCAGCGTTCGAATGGGGATGACAAAAAGGGGCCGATGATGTAACCCTTGTCTAACTCCAACTGGAGGAGTCTATCTATGGACCCGGGTAACAGAGTGGCGGGTGAAGATAAGCCAGCGACCCTAGCCTCCACCGACTCCAACCTGGATTGCACACCAGACACAGAGGAGTTGAGGCTATTCAGCATGACGTGGAGCTGTGTCAAGGAGGTCTAAACCGTGGCCATAGAGACCTCTCGCTGACTAGGTTCTGCAGGGGTGGACCCCAGTAGCCGATACAATTCCGCCTTCCGGGCAGCGGCCGGGAAAGGAATGCCTCTTTTGGTTAGTTCAGACATGAGTTTGGGCACAGTCCAATTGCGCAGAGACGGAATACTGCTGGATTCCGATGCCCTGGAACCCAAGTCTTTGCCAGAAGCATCCACGATATCTGACACGTGAGACATGACCAGACTGTAAAACAAGCAAAATGACGGACCGTCACTATCACTGTTTAGCAACAATTTGACTAACACCCGTGCCTAGACACCACCACCGCCACTGCAGAAACCGTCATGCAAAGGTAACTGACCCTGGTGACCACCTGACAGCTGAAGTACGGAGAAAGAGGAGACGTGTGACAGTGGAAAATAAATTGGAGTCAAAGAAGGAGGACCTTACCGGAAACAGGACACGACGCTGATATGAGAAGAACACAAGGAATCAATCGTGGAAATAGACCTGTCCGCATGAATTAAGCAGAATAACAGCGCTTGCGCCTCCGTTCAAGTGGCCCGAAGCTGGGCGATGAGACACGATTGTCAGATTGCCGGGGTTCTCACGGAGTTGGCTGAACGGCTGACGGGCCTATGCCAAAAATAAAAAACACAGCTATCTATGCAGCAAGCAAATTGCGACAAGTGTATGAAGACAGGCAAATGAGAAACCTGCCCATCTGAAACAGAACAATGAAATAAAATGCCATGCAATGTGAAGGGTCTGGCGTGCCCCTGCTGACCTACGTCTAGGGGCGCCTGTTATTGGGGGTACTACCCCCAACAACTCATCACCATCACGCTGTATGGCATTAACCCCTACCTAACTGACAGCACGGCGGCCCGTGCCAGACTTTGCCCCCCACAAAGACACTGTCTGCCTGTACCCATTCAGTACAAGTTTTCCAGCAACCATCAATTCCCAGAGAAGTACTACTTGACCTGGAAAAGTAGTATTCGCGGAAAACCATAACAATGCCTCTGGTATAAGCCACATATGACCTGTCGCCATAGTACTACTGAAGACACCTCACCAAGCTCCCTGGATTTGCAAGACTACCCTATGCAGATAAATGAAACTTGACGAAAGAACATGAAGGAACGGAGTCCCGCTGACTCCTGCTACCTGAGTCCCGCTGACTCCTCATACCTTAGAGGGACCGACCCCACCGACCGGACTAACGCGCCGATGCTGCGCTGAGGCAGCAGCTACTTACCCGCCGCACGAGGAGGAACAGGACGCCGGACTGCACGAGGAAGCGCCGACCGGAAGTGACGCTCTGTCGCCTAGGAGATGCTGACGCCGCCGGCTGTAACAGGAACACTGCTGCCGTCCGTCCCCTCTGGAGAAAGGTGCGTGCCAGATATAGGGCAGGGCGCCCCTCCCACAAATGCAGGCCAATAAATAGGCCTTAATACTTATCCATATTGACAGCAGAATTCGACACTCGAGAAAAAGCCGCTATTTCCTGTTGTAGGGCCACACAGTCATCACTAGACAAGACCAGAACGTCACATCGTCGGCATAAGCACAGAACTTTATGTCCACTATTTTACTCTGTAGGTGACATTTCAACCCCAAGAGATTTCTATTATCCTGCAACTTTCTTAAAAAAGGATCCAGACTGAAGAAGTATAATAATGGGCTTAGAGGTCAGCCTTGCCTTACACCAGACATGATCCTAAAGGGCTCTGCCAAGTGACCATTAATCAGAGGCTGGCTAACCGCCTCCTTATAGAGAACCTGCAGCCATTGTACGAAGCGTGCAGGAAGGCCGTACTCCAACAACACCTGGCACAGGTAGTCATGATGGACTCTATCAAAGACCTTGCTCTGGTCTAACCCCACCACATATGCTCCTCCACTGTGCTTCCTGATGTATGTCACCGCTTCCCTCACCAGCAGCAATGAGTCCTCTATAGTCCGGCCTTTTACACCACACGTCTGGTTGGAGATGATCAGGTCATCCGCCACCACAGTCAGCCTGTGATACAAGATCTTGGCCAGTACTTTATAATCGGTGTTCAGTAAAGACAATGGACGCCAGTTTTTTAAGTCTTTTAGATTTCCATTCTTTGCCAGGACAAACAGAACTGATTTATACTGTGACTGTAGAAGTTTCCCGGCAGAGAGACAATCATTATAGACCTGCGCCAGGTCTGGCGCTAATATATCTCTGAACTCCTTATAGAATTCACTGGTCAGGCCGTCCAGGCCCGGGCTCTTCTTGGTTTTTAAGGAGTCAATGCTCCTCTTCACCTCAGTTATGGGCTTGGCCAAGCCATCTGCGTGTGCATGATCTAGTTTGGGGAGTTTGATGCCTTTTAGGTAAGTTCTGTTTCAATTGTTTTTATTGGTTTAATATCAATAAAAGATAATAGAGGACAATAAAATGCTAAACATTGTAGGTGGAGGAAATTATGTGTTTGTCTTTACAGCTTGAAACAAACAGCCGAATAAGTAGTAATATAATAGTAAAGACACGTTCTAAAAATTGCTGACCATTCCTCAAGTATACAGTGTTCTAGTCTAAGTAGTTTGTTATGAATGAAGGATGGTAGAAATCCCATTAAAAAAAAAGAACAGATACAGTATAATAGTAAATAAAAATATAAACATAAAGAGGACAGTGTTAAAGTTCCACCTATATCCATAGAGGTTGGGGATTTTGTTCAGATGGTCTTATGGGTCCACTAAAGTGGCATAAACTTTAGACCACCATGGCGCCCAGATTTCTTGATATTTGGTTGATGTGTTATTATTGTTTGCTATCATTTTTTCGAATCTGCAATTGATGTTTACTTTCCTGATTATCTGTGATATAGGAGGGGTGAGTGTAGATTTCCAGTGTTGTGCGATACTCTGGAGGGAAGCTGTTAGTATATGACAAAGTATTGTTTTTTGGGAGGGGGAAAAGTTGCCTAAGTTTAATCTCAAAAGAAATATTTCTGGTCTGAATGGGAGTTTCACTCCTATGACGGTTAGGATTAGATTGTTGATTTCTTGCCAGAAGTTATATATGAGCGGGCATTCCCAGAATATATGGACGAGAGTGCCTGTCTGGTTGCATCCTCTCCAGCATATACTGGGTGTATGCTCATATATCTTGGATAGTCTGTATGGTGTGTAGTACCATCTATATAATAGTTTAGAGTATGCTTCATGGTGTTCGGTACAGGATGATCTGCGAATTGATGTCGTGAAGGCTTTTTTCCATTGGGACAGAGAAATTTGTATATTTAAATCTCTCTCCCACTTTTTTTATATCTGAGGTGTGAGATTCTAAGTAAGGTTCTGATAGTTGGGAGTAAAATATTTTAATCCCTTTTCCCAATTGACCTAGTCGGTGAGTTGTATGTACATTTGTCTGAGGTGGGATCGCTGGATATGTGTAGGTATTATTGTTTAGAAAAGTACGAATTTGCAGGTACTTGTAAAGGTCTGATTTATTTAGATTGTATTTGTTTTGCAAATAGAGAAAGTCATGCATTATGTTGTCTCTGTATACATTTTGAATATGCCTTATACCTGCTTTGATCCATGTTGAAAGCGTTAGATCGGGGATAAGTATTTCCAATGATTGTAGAGGAATATCTAGTGTTTTTAAGGTTGAGATATAAATCTTCCATGCTTGTAAAGTCGCCTTGATGGTAGGAAAGGAAAGAGAAGGATTTCTCACTTTGCCTATTGTGGATGCTAGAAGTAAGGAGTGTATTTCGTGTGATCTATTTATATTTTCTTCTATGTCCACCCATAATTTGTCCTTCATTGGGGACCACCATGGTATAGATTGGTCTAGTATGGTCGCTATATGATATGATTTTATGTCAGGAAGACCTAGGCCTCCATGTCTTTTGTGCCTGGTTGAAATTCCAGCCGCTATTCTTGGAGGTTTATTGGACCAAATAAATTTGCTAAGTTGGGTCTGGAATTTTTGTAGTAGCTGTCTTGGGATAGAAAGGGGGATGGTGCGAAAATTATACAGAATCTTAGGTAGCGCTATCATTTTGTATAGTACGAGTCTGCCCCACCAGGATAATTCGTAGGAGTTCAGATGAGTAAGTTCTTTTTGTAGTTTAAGTAATAGGGGGTTAAAGTTATTATCAATCATAGTTTCGACAGGGAATGAAACATTGATGCCTAAGTAGGTAATACTATTGTCCTGCCACTTGTAAGGAAAAGTGGTTTGGACAATAATCTTATTGTTGCTAGACAGATTCATGCCTAATATAAGGGATTTCGTATCATTTACTTTGTAATATGAAAGAGAGCCGAAGTTGTGGATTAAGGATTGTATTTTATTCTGTAATTTTATGGGGTCTGTTGTGCAGATGATAATATTGTCTGCGAACAATCCTATTTTATGGCTTTTGTCTCCAATTTTTATACCTGAGATCTCTGGTGGCATTCTGATGGTTTTGGCAAAAGGTTCTAGTGCTAAAATAAATAGAATGGGGGATAGCGGACATCCTTGTGGTGTTCCGTTTGTCAGGGGGAATGGGTTTGAGAGCATACCATTTGTCAATATTCTGGCTGAGGGATTTTGATATAAGGCTTGGATGCCTCTTTAGATGGGGCCTGAAAAACCAAATTTCTCAAGAGTAGAGAACATATATCCCCAGTGTATTCTATCAAACGCCTTCTCTGCGTCCAATGAAAGAAGCAGAGAAGGCATTTTTTCCATTTCAATCCACTTAAGGATGTTTATAAGTCTGCGGGTACCATCAGAGGCTTGTCTATTAGTCACAAAGTCTACTTAGTCCGGTTTTACTAAATGGAGGATGATGTTCAATAGTCTTGAAGAGATGATTTTCGCGTATAGTTTAATATCCGAATATATGAGAGATATTGGGCGATAGTTACCATAGAGGGATCTTTGTCTTGTTTGGGGATAGTGATTATAGTAGCCTGTGTCATTTCTTTAGGGAAATATCCGGTTGATAATGCTTGGTTAAATACTTCTTGGAGATATGGGGTTAGTGATTCAGAATTTATTTTATGGTATTCACTGGAGAAGCCGTCAGGACCTGGGGCTTTTTTAAGCTTGAGAGAGGTGATTGTTTTATCGATTTCCTGTTTATAAAAAGGGGTGTTGAGTATCTCCAATTGAGACATTGGGATTTGGGTAGTTTTACTGAGTTGAGAAAGTGTTGTATATCTACTAAGTTTGGTTGTTTGATGGATTGTTCCTCTCTGAGGTTATATAATCACTTTTAATAGTCACTAAAATTGTTTGTAATGTGTTGAGGGTTAAGTAGTTTACTGTTGTTTTTTGTGTTTATCAGGTATGCAATTTTAGTTTTAGTTTTCTGATTTTTAACGCGATTTGGCCTTAAAGGAGGAGGATTTATTGTTTTGGCTATAGTATTGTAGTTTGAGTTTCGTTATGTAATGTTCATAATCGTCTAGTAATATTAAGCGACTCTCGTCTCTCAGTTTTGTTATGTTGGTTAGGACTTGTGGATTGCTATGTATTGTGTATTCTTTTTCTGCTTTCTTAAGGGCGTCTAGTTTCTCTTTTAGTCTTTTCTGTTTCTCTCTCTTGTAATGAGTGCCATATTTTATTAAAATGTCTCTAATGTATGCCTTATGTGCATTCCATAGTGAAAATCTATTTATTTCGGGACTTTCATTTATTGTAAAATATTCCTTCATGTCTAATTTCAGGGCATGTTGAATGTCTTTGTTAGCGATCAAGTAATTGTTGATGCACCAAATGAATTCTGGGTTAGATGTAGAGTATTTTTCTCCTTTATTGTGATAATAAGAGGAGCGTGGTCTGACCAAGTTATCTGGCCTATCTGTGCATTGCGTATTAGTTGGAGGAAGTGTCTAGTGGTTAGGCAGTAGTCTATTCTAGTGTATGTGTTATGACAGGATGAGAAAAAGGTGTAGTCTCTTTGGCTGGCATTTATACTTCGCCAAGAGTCATATAAATCATTGCTTAATAACCAAGAACGAAGTGTGGGGGAAGTTCTCCTACTCCGGCCAGTAGTGTCCATAATGGGATCTGCAATAATATTTAGATCACCCAAGATGAAGAGATGTCCTCTTTGAATCTTGGTCAGTTTTTTGATGACTTTATTCAAAAAGGAGATCTGGGAGGAGTTAGGACAATATATATTACATATTGTGTATAGAGTGTTGTTTAGTTTACAAACTAGAATAAGAAATCTTCCCCCACTATCTCTAAACGTACTAATCTCTTCAAATGCTATAATATCTCTGATAGCTATGCTGACTCCTGCCTTTTTAGAGGATGAGCAAGAGTGAAAAATGTAGGGATATTGCTTAAATCTAACAGTGTCATCAGCTAACAGATGTCCGCGCCATTAGATCTTGCTTCTTTCCAAAGGGATATGCGTTTGTATGGGTGATTGAGTCCCTTTACATTTAGTGAGAGAATCTTAATAGTCATATTGGGTGTGTAGTTGAAGCTTACGGTTTTTGTTTTTCTTCTGTGACAATGTGTAGTATTGGACGTCTGGTCTCCTGAAGAGCCTTTGTTCAACTGGATGTTGGTGGGTCTGAGAGAGTTCTGGCTTTGGCGAGCCCTTGGTGGCTGCAGTTACGGTGATCTGGTTCTTGGATCTAGGTGGATTTAAAAGAAAAAGGGGAACACGAAACAAAGGGGAAAACAAAAGCGAACAGATAATCCCTATTTGTGTTAGGGAAACAGAGAACGATCTGAATGATCAGCAGGTGTTTGTGGACAGTCATTGTGGACTAGTTTTCACTTCACGATCCACATAAGATCAGGTCTTCTAAGGGTTTAAGATCCATTCTCCTTGCATAGTGGGGATTTCCTTCTTCTTTCTTGTAGTGGATGTGTCCACGTTGTTAAGTTGCCATTGTTTGAGCAATTTATGCCCTTCACCTGTATTGTCGATGATATGGGTTGTTCCTTCTTTTTGTAGGATTAATTTAGTAGGAAAGCCCCATCTGTAGGGTATCTTATTTTCTCTCAGGCATGAGGTTATTGGATGGAATTTTTTCCTTTCCAGTATAGTTTCCTTTCCTTTCCCGTATGGATCGGGTAGAGATTGGAGTTTTCTCGCTGCAGACATGATTTCTTCTTTGACATGGTAAAAGTGGATACGGGCGAGGAGGTCTCTCGGCTTGTTTTCTGGGATGGTTTTGGGAGTCTGTGTGCTCTGTCCACAGTGAGGTCGAGAGGTGAGGCTTCTGGTAGCAGGGCCTGCATAATTTTTTGTAGATATTTAGAAAGTTGTCCTGGGGATACTGTCTCAGGGATCCGCCTAAATTTGACAATATTTCGCATAGAGTGGTCTTCTAGGTCTGCTAGTTTTGCTTTAATGGCTGAGGTGTCATCCTCTTGGGAGTTGTGTGCATCTACTAGGGTATTGTGTGCATCTGCTTATTCTGCTATTTTATTTTCGATGTGGTTTACTCTCTCTCCCAACTCATCTAGGTTTGTGGAAATATCATTGCACATTTGTGTTATGTCAGCTTTGATGGAGCCCTTTAAGGCCACCAGCATTTCTTTCATCAAATCTACTGTGATGACGTCATTAGAAGTGGGTATATGGACAAATACTCCAATGGTGTGGGGTGATAGAGAAGTGGACGCTCCTACCTCATGTGAAGGCGATTGATTGTTGTCCATCCTTGGTTTTTGCTTGGCTGGACTTCTAGTTTCTGAGGTATCTGAGAAAGCTTCATCTTCTTCTTCTTGCAGTATTTCCTGTTGAGTTATATTGAAGCTTTTTGCTCTCTGTGTCGATCTTGCAGGTTTGGTGTTTTTACAACCATTTGTGGCTGTGTCTCTGCCTGGAGTCTTTTCAGCTTTTGAAAGATGTTTTGTGATCCTCCTATCTTCTCCCTCCTCTATAGATGCTGAGGGGGAGCTGCTGTAGCTGGAGGAGCGCGAGGTCTCACACGCGTGCTTCTCTTTTCCACCGCTCTCCGCTGCCAGGAAGAAGTCAGCGAGATGCTTCGGGGGCTCCCTGCTTCTCCTGCTCTTCACCATGGTGGGTACCACTGCTATATTTCATGATGTGCAACTTTTGAAGGCTGTGTGAATCGCCTGAGGGTGATGGATCAGCGTCGCTGTATTTGTGAAGTGCGGAGCTCCTTCAAACTGCGGCCATCTTGCCCGGAGCTCGGCCACGTCCCCCCTTTCAGGTAAGTTCTGATGCTGTCACCACTTAACTGATGGCCTTTAAATAGATTTTTGTAATAATCTCCAATAATCTTGTGAAGTTTACTCTGATCTGATTGCTCCACCTCATGCTCATCTAACAGGCTGGTCATAAGCTTCTTACTAACCCTGTTCTTACAGGCAATATAGGGGTCTGGGTTGTGAACCCCTCAATTATCAAACTGCCCCTCTGCTTTGAGAGACTTGAGGCGGTCATTCAGCAGCTCTCGTATCTTCTGCTTTATCTGGCTGACGTACTTACCATCTATCTTCTCACCACTATTGATCTTACCATATAACCGGCTCAGCTGCAGCCTCAGTGCAGAATACCTCATATACTCCACATTACTATGCCTCCTCGCAGCACGTATCAGAAACTGCTTGATATCACCCTTCATACACTCCAACCACTCCGCTGTGTCATCACACATACACTGGGTGGTCCTCTGGTCATTATAGAAGGTGGTAAAGGCCTCTCTGAACTTTGGATCTTACAGCACCGAGCTGTTCACCTTCCAGTAGCCCCTACCAGAGACCACGGCCCCGGCCAGATCCAGCGTAAAACTCACCATACAATGGTCAGAAAACTCTATGGGACTCGTCCTGTAGTCAGAGTTCCTCACTTCACGTTTTATATACACCCGGTCAATTCTACTGGCGTTACCGGCCTTATGGTAAGTGTAGGCTCTATTGGAGCTACGCAAACCATAGGGATCCACTAAATGAGCCTGCTGGACTATATTGTTAAGGAAGTTCTCATCATATCTCAGTTGCTTATGACTACTGGAACGGTCCACATTACAGGAGACACTATTAAAATCCCCACACATTATAAACACCCTGGATGTAAAACAATATGGCTTCATCTGCTGGAATAATTCCCTCCTCTCCTTTCTAGTCTGAGGAGCATAGATATTAATGGCTCTATAGTACACAGTGTCCAGTATAAAATCCAGCATCAAGCAGCGGCCCGAACAGATCTCCAGGACTCTCTCCACCTCAACTTCTATCTTATTGAAGAGAATCGCCACACCATCATTTCTTCAGCACGAAGGACCAGAAAGATGCTCCATGTCTCCAGTCTCTCTTGGCTGCAAACACCTGAGCATTGCTCTTCAAATAAGTCTCCTGTAAGAAGAAGATGTCAGATCTCTCCTGAGACAGACGCTGGTAGATCGCATGCCGCCTGTTCTTAGTCTTCACACTGTTCACGTTTATAGAGCTGATCCTCAGCCTCATCCAGGTCACTTAGGTTTTCTTACTCTTTTTTCTCCTTCCACTACTGTGACCTGTAGTGCCCCATCTTTTGGTGGACACTGGAGGGTCAGATACATCTTCCTGAGGGTCACCATCAGGGTTATGTGAAGAAACATAGTCCATTTCTGCCTTTTCTTCTGACTCTTCTTCCCCTAGCGCACCATACTGCCCGGAGGTTCTGGCCATCACTGGCGGATCCGGGGTTCTGTTTGCTGCAGTGACTTTTCTAGAAGGATCAGCTGTGGTGTTCTTTCTTTTTACAGTCTGGAAGCCCTCTTCATCCACAGAGGACCTCCTGAGCTTCCTGAGCCCTGCAGCTGGACCATCAGGGCAGTTCTTTAGGTGGTTTGGCAACTGGTTTACTGGTCACTTTACTCTGCATATAAGAATCCTCTTCAGTGGCTGGTACTTGTAGTGATACAGATGGCACTTTAGTTCCACAGCAGGATTTCTGAGCCTTTTCAATGGCTGGTACTTGTGGTTCAGCAGATGTTGGTACTTGTAATGGAGTAGATGGGCTATAAGTCTCAAACTCTGCTGGTACTTGTAGTGCATGAGGAGGGTCACCACTCTCTACAGCAGGGTCAGTAGTACTTTGCATTACTTCAGTATGAGGATTACCAGTTTCTGGGACTGTATCTGCTCTTGCAGTGACATCCTCCTGACCTTCCTCCATGGCCTCTGAGAAGATCTCATCACTGCCTTTATTATGATCCACATGCGGACATTCCCGGAACGTATGACCAGATCCTAAACACAGGTTACAGATGACCGGACCTGTACAGTCGTCCTTTGAATGTCCAAACTGTCCACAAAATGAGCACTTTATACGGGAGCAGTTGATGGCGAGGTGCCTGCCCCCACATCTGTGGCACAGCCGTGGCTGACCGGGGTAGTAGCATATCCCTCTCTCTGAGCCCAGGTAGAAGGAGTGCGGCAGATGTCTGGTCACACCATTGTTCTGCGCTAGTTGTATCATCACGGTGTATCCGCCATTCCAGATGTCTTCTTCATCATAGATTTTTTCCAGATGACTCTTCAACAGACACTGTCTGCTCAGCCAATGCTCCAGATCTGCCAGCGCCACCACCTCAGACTGGAACAAGATGGTGGCCCTCACTACCTGAGGCTTGGACAGCTGGATCACCTGTAGATGCTCCCAGATTGACTGTTCTTATGTGTCATTGTATATATTCCAGAATAAGTCCAGATCATACTGAAGCTTAAAGCTGATGTCAAAGATCCTGCTGGAGGGGATATGGATCAGGGCGTACACCTCAGATGTCTTAAACTTCATGAAGTCCTTCAGCAGAACTTTTCCTATGTACAGTCTGGAGGGGAGGTTTTCTTCTGGACCCGTATACTTAATCCTGACAGCGTTCCTCCTCTGAGGTGGAGGGTTAGCCGGCCTTGTAACATTGGAGAATAGTCTTCTAAATTGTGGACAGTCAGCAGGAGGATCAGTGCTGGGCCTCTCCTCTACAGGCTTACTGACTCCAGATTGTCCTGCAGATCCACCTGTGTCTGCTCCAGACCGCTGTGCACCTGACACTGTGGACGGCTGAGGGTCCTGTGTACTGACCTCCATGTCTGCTCCAGTCTGTGTAGTTGTCTCCTCTGAGAGCTGACTTTCACCCACAGCACTGAGCGGGGTCTCACCCACAACACTGAGCGAGGTCTCAAAACCAGCACTGAGCGGGGTCTCAATAACAGCACTGAGTGGGGTCTCAATAACAGCACTGAGCGGGGTCTCATACACAGCACTGAGTGGGGTCTCAATAACAGCACTGAGTGGGGTCTCAATAACAGCACTGAGCGGGGTCTCATACACAGCACTGAGTGGGGTCTCAATAACAGCACTGAGTGGGGTCTCGTCCACAGCACTGAGCGGGGTCTCACCCACAGCACTGAGCGGGGTCTCGTCCACAGCACTGAGCGGGGTCTCACCAGCAGCACTGAGCGGGGTCTCGTCCACAGCGCTGAGCGGGGTCTCATCCACAATGTTCGTACATGAAGCACTCTCCTGCTTACACACAGGATTGCTGTTCTCATTTACTTCACCAGAGTTACAAGCTGAGTTCACTGCAATTAATCCCTTGTTAGATGACTCACTTTGCTCCATAGTATTCCCAGCATTTAAGAGACTGATTGCTCAGACCCCATACATAGTGACCCTGAAAGGAATGACCCTCCAGGCGCTGCACCCACACATCTCTGAGGGTTTCCTTGCTTTACCATACTGTACACAGCGCCATAATCTTTTTACTCTGGCCTCCCTCTTTTTCTCCATTGCCCAGCTTTCCACTTTAGGTTTTGTGTTTTTACCTTTATCTAGTTTATCTTTTAATATATCAAGATCACACATTCAGTCATCCAGGCATTCATACTTCATCAGCTTTTTCTTTGGATCAGTCTCTGTCTTAATCTCATCTCTTAACTTAGAAATGCGCCTTTACAGTTTAAATAAACTCTTCTTTGTCACAGTTGTACTCAATCCAGAAGCACTACAAGTTTCAGTTGACTCACCAGCCACAATTTCCAGATTATCACTTCCACCATCTCCATGCTGCAGGCCACACTCCAAGCTCTGGGCTTTCCCAGGATCATCAGCCCAGCTCCCCTCCCCTCCACTTGGGTAAGAAGCCATGCCCCCTCCCTGCAGGGAACTCAGCAGCACACGTCTATCCTCTCCTATGGACAAGAATATAACTACTATAATACTGCCTCCTATGTACAAGAATATAACTACTATAATACTGCCTCCTATGTACAAGAATATAACTACTATAATACTGCCTCCTATGTACAAGAATATAACTACTATAATACTGCCTCCTATGGACAAGAATATAACTACTATAATACTGCTCCTATATACAAGAATATAACTACTATAATACTGCTCCTATGTACAAGAATATAACTACTATAATACTGCTCCTATGTACAAGAATATAACTACTATAATACTGCTCCTATGTACAAGAATATAACTACTATAATACTGCCTCCTATGTACAAGAATATAACTAGTATAATACTGCTCCTATGTACAAGAATATAACTACTATAATACTGCTCCTATGTACAAGAATATAACTACTATAATACTGCCTCCTATGTACAGGAATATAACTACTATAATACTGCTCCTATGTACAAGAATATAACTACTATAATACTGCTCCTATGTACAAGAATATAACTACTATAATACTGCCTCCTATGTACAAGAATATAACTACTATAATACTGCTCCTATGTACAAGAATATAACTACTATAATACTGCTTCTATGTACAAGACTATAACTACTATAATACTGCCTCCTATGTACAAGAATATAACTACTATAATACTGCCTCCTATATACAAGACTATAACTACTATAATACTGCCTCCTATGTACAAGAATATAACTAGTATAATACTGCTCCTATGTACAAGAATATAACTACTATAATACTGCTCCTATGTACAAGAATATAACTACTATAATACTGCCTCCTATGTACAGGAATATAACTACTATAATACTGCTCCTATGTACAAGAATATAACTACTATAATACTGCTCCTATGTACAAGAATATAACTACTATAATACTGCTCCTATGTACAAGAATATAACTACTATAATACTGCTTCTATGTACAAGACTATAACTACTATAATACTGCCTCCTATGTACAAGAATATAACTACTATAATACTGCCTCCTATGTACAAGACTATAACTACTATAATACTGCCTCCTATGTACAAGAATATAACTACTATAATACTGCTCCTATGTACAAGAATATAACAACTATAATACTGCTCCTATGTACAAGAATATAACTACTATAATACTGCTCCTATGTACAAGTATATAACTACTATAATACTGTTCCTATGTACAAGAATATAACTACTATAATGCTGCTCCTATGTACAAGAATATAACTACTATAATACTGCTCCTATGTACAAGAATATAACTACTATAATACTGTTCCTATGTACAAGAATATAACTACTATAATACTGCTCCTATGTACAAGTATATAACTACTATAATGCTGCTCCTATGTACAAGAATATAACTACTATAATACTGCTCCTATGTACAAGTATATAACTACTATAATACTGTTCCTATGTACAAGAATATAACTACTATAATGCTGCTCCTATGTACAAGAATATAACTACTATAATACTGCTCCTATGTACAAGAATATAACTACTATAATACTGTTCATATGTACAAGAATATAACTACTATAATACTGCTCCTATGTACAAGTATATAACTACTATAATACTGCTCCTATGTACAAGAATATATCTACTATAATGCTGCTCCTATGTACAAGAATATAACTACTATAATACTGCTCCTATGTACAAGAATATAACTACTATAATACTGCTCCTATGTACAAGAATATAACTACTATAATACTGCTCCTATGTACAAGAATATAACTACTATAATACTGCCTCCTATGTACAAGAATATAACTACTAACTATAGGGGGCGGAGCCTAGCCACGCTGCTGAATGGCCGCACGAGCTTGAGCTCCTCCAGCATTCCGGCTCATTCGCCCTATTTAAGCTCATAAATTGCCTTATTATGGAGAAACCTGGCAAAGATAAGACCAGAGGAGGTACAGAGTCGACCCCAAGGCATTCCAAACAACCAGAGATGGAGAAGTTTCTCCGGAAAACATCGAGGGTTGTCGTGCAGAAAGGCGCCAATATGGCGGCGTCTATTGCTAATGACTCCGACGCAGGAGAACTCTCAGATGCAGGCAGCGGTTCCGATGTATCGGATAGAAGGCCCAGAGATCCGCCTCTTTCTGAACGGACCCTTCGCCGGGTTCTTGAATCTGCCCTTACGCCTCTTAAACAAGATCTAGCAGACATCAAAGATGACATGAAGCACCTAGGCCAGAGAGTGATTACGCTAGAAAGCACGCAAGAAGATATCATGACCTATGAAGGCAAAGCGTCAGAGGTGCTAGCGTCTCACAAAGCCTTACTAAACGACGCCTTCCTGAAGCTGGAGGATCAGGAGAACCGGAGTCGCCGGCCCAACATTCGCATCCGCAACCTACCTGAATCTATTGCGACAGAGGCCTTGCCGACAGTGGCGCGTGAGTTATTTTCCATGATGCTTGAACCGGAAAGAGCAGAGGGAATAGTGGTGGAGCGCATACACAGGGCGCTGCGTCCTAGGCCTAAACCTCAAGAACCGCCACGAGACGTGATTTGCGGCCTACTGAGTTATGTAGACACCGCGGCACTATTGAAAAGGCAACGAGAAATGGAGGTGCTAGAATATGAAAATACGCCGATTCAGATGTTCCAGGATCTAGCGCCATCTACTTTGGCCAAGCGGCGCTTATTCAAGCCTCTCCTGGAAGTCCTTAGGAAGACGTCAACCCCGTTTAGATGGCTATATCCCTTTGGGCTGGTGATCTCCAGGAATGGAAAGCTGCTCACAGTGCGCTCACCGGCAGACCTTGAATCAGTCTGGAGGTCCATGGATGTCCCTCCTGTGGAGATCCCCTCGTGGCTACCAGCCGACCAAGATGGCCCCCTGCCTATCCCGCCACGTGTGTCCTCTTGGCAGACGTCATCCGCAAGTAAGCCAGATCGTTTGGGACGCAGCAAGATGGACAGGGCCCTCACTTGAGCCCAAACCAAGGTGACATTGGTAGTATCTGTCTGTTAGCATGAACTGCTAATATTATGCCCTACCTTATTTTTCTACTATAGAGATGACTGTCTCTCGGCCCCATGGTATAATGTTTTACATGGAAGGTAGTGGCCTTTTCCTGATCGTCCTGTTTTTTGGCCAATTTTACATTTATGGCCTAGAGTTTTTATAAGAAGTCATGCTTTAATCGGGACACTTTTCTGATGTTTTGGAACACTGCCTCCGAGTAGGAAATTTTTCTCTCCCCAATTGCAGGGTGATGTCCGGATAGACTCCGGTGCTGGAAGTATTTTATGTTGTTGGTCTCCTTTTTGTTGTTGTAGACCAAAGGTGCTTTACTTGCCCCCTCGCCAATCCAACCCTGTCTTGGATGGTGATAGGTAAGCACCTACTTTTCTTCAGATGAATATTTCATCCGAGCTGGTTTTTTACCAGTTTAACATGTTGTTGGTTATTTTTCTTATTTTCTTTTATTTTACATTTTCCCCTTTTCCCTCCTTTCCTCATCCTGCTCATATATGCTATGCTCTCTTAGACATTTTCATGGGTAATATGTGCTTTCTCTCCCTAGTACGTATATTGTCATGTCCTCAATTGTGGTCGCCTCCCTAAACGCACACGGGCTGAACGAGCCATGCAAAAGGTCTCAAACCATCTCTCTCCTTCTGAAGGATAAGGTCTCGGTAGCCTTCCTGCAAGAGACGCATTTTAGAACAAATAAAATCCCTAATCTTCCTCCTAGGAAGTTTGTTCAGTGGTTTCATAGTACGCATGATTCTGCTAGTAGAGGAGTCAGTGTAGCTATACACAAAAACCTTCCCTTTAAGCACACCGCTATTTCAGCAGATCCTGAGGGCAGGTACATTTTTGTAAAGGGTGTAATTGGTGACTCTCCAGTTACATTTGCCAATCTATATGCACCTAATAGAGGCCAAGTACCATGGCTCGTTCAGACCCTTGTCTTACTGTCATCTTTCTCTGATGGACTGTTAGTTTTGGGAGGCGACTTCAATGTTGCCCTGGAACCGGCAGTGGACACATCGGTGGGGAGACCATCTGTGTCCTATAAGCTCTTGAAAAGGCTTAAAACTTCCCTAAGAAAATTGAAGGTCCTTGATGTTTGGCGTACTATAAACCCCAATGGCCGAGATTATACATTTTATTCACATGCTAAGATGTCATTCCATAGATTAAATTATTTGTTCTTGTCCGACTCACATATTCGCAATGTCTCTGGAGCCCGGATTGGTAGTATCACGTTATCCGATCATGCCCCTGTTATCATTAACTTCTCCCTGTCCGGACCACAGAGAAAAGAACGCCTATGGCGTTTGAACGACACCTTGATTTTGGACCCCACCCACGCTTGCAAAATCAAGGCCTCGCTTTCTGAATTTTTTGCGCTTAACGATACACCAGATTCCCCTCCTTCCCCCTCCATTTTATGGGAATCCCATAAGGTAGTTATAAGGGGGGAACTAATTGCATTAGGGGCCTATGTGAAAAAGCAAAGAACGCAGGCATTAGACGCTTTGCTAGCGAAGATTGCTCGCCTTGAATCCTCTCACAAGGAATCACAGGCTAAACGCACCCTAACGGAACTTACTGAAGCTAGAGTGCACTTAAAAAAACCTATTAAATGTCACCTCTGCAAAGCTGATCCTACGCTCACGATTTAAAGCCTATGCACATGGGGATAGAGGAAACAGACTGATGTCGGCGATTGCCAAGAAGCAGTTCTCTGACTCCTTTGTTTCCTCTATTAAGGACCCCAAAGGCAAAGTACATAAATCTACTCCAGATATAGCTAAGGCATTCTGTGCTTTTTATGAGGCTCTATACAACCTACACCCCCCCCCCCCCCCCCCCCCCCCCCCCGGATGGTACTGCTGTTAGTGATCTCTCAGAAGCCACTGATAAGTTTTTACAGAATTTAGATCTCCCTTCTATAACCTCTATCAAGGCATCTCAGCTGACTAGACCTGTTACTGATTTAGAGATTCATAAGGTACTCATGTCCATCCCCTCGGGCAAAAGTCCAGGACCAGATGGGTTCTCCATCACTTATTATAAATCCTTTAAAGATGTTTTAATTCCCCGTTTGAGGAACCTGTGCAACTACCTTCTCACTGGAGGCTCTCTGGCTCCACACTCTTTATTGGCACACATTACTGTCCTACATAAGGAGAATAAGGATCCGACATGCTGCAGCAACTATAGGCCGATCTCTCTGCTCAACTGTGATGTGAAGTGGTGGGCGAAGATCTTGGCCACTAGGCTTCAGGATGTGCTACCCGACATCGTCCATGAAGAACAGGTGGGTTTTGTCCATGGCAGACAGGGGTCGGAAAACACAATAAGGCTTCTCCATCTTGTAAATTGGGCTAAAAGATCATCTAAGCCCTTGGTGTTGGTAAGTACTGATGCGGAAAAGGCCTTCGACAGGGTCAGCTGGCATTTTATGTCGTGGGCCCTGTCGAGGTTTGGCCTTCCAGACCAATTCATTACAGCCATTTATACGTTATACTCGACCCCCTCTGCCATGGTCAAAGTTAATGGAACACTGTCACCACCATTTCGCATCACTAATGGGACGAGGCAGGGGTGTCCTTTATCTCCTGCACTATTCATCTTAGTGATGGAGACCCTCTTATGTAAAATCAGAATGGACCCAGAGATTAA
This sequence comes from Bufo bufo, assembly GCF_905171765.1. Lineage (NCBI taxonomy): Eukaryota > Metazoa > Chordata > Amphibia > Anura > Bufonidae > Bufo > Bufo bufo. Next base: position 30,319,086 of record NC_053389.1, on the reverse strand, counting down.
AGGCTTACAAATCGGTTCTTGTACACATGTTGCTGCAGCATTCGCGGATGACCTTTTAGTCATGACCTCAAACCCTAGGGAGGCCTTGCCCAGGTTGCTGAACATATTTGAAGATTTTGGGTTTATATCAAATTTTAAAATTAACTATGGAAAATCCATGGCACTCAATATCTCTTGCCCACAAGCAGTGATTAATGACCTTAAGCGTGCCACTCCATTCTCTTGGGCCTCCAGAGACATTGTGTATTTAGGTACTCATGTTTCGGCTAATGTCCAGGATCTGGCCTCCCTTAACTACATGCCGCTCCTACAAACGGTTCGTACGCATCTACAAAATCTGAAACTCCCATTTGTCTCCTGGGTGGGACGAAAAAATTACATTAAGACCTTTATCCTTCCCAAATTTCTGTATTTGCTGCAATCCCTCCCTATTTGGCTTCCAAATTCATATTTTACTGAAGTCCGTAGGGTATTCACACGCTTTCTCTGGAACGGCAAGTCACCACGTATTGCTTACTCTGTCCTCACAAGGGATAGGAGGTTCGGAGGCTTTGGAATGCCAGATGTGAAGCTTTATTATACTGCTGTACAACTAGGCAGATGCGTAACTATTATGTCTCGCCAATCTAACTCCCTTTGCTCCCATCTTGAAAATGCACTATTGACTAACCAAGAATTACTTACTCTGTGGGGTATTAGGCCTATCTCAGCTAATCATTGTTATACGTCCCCGGTTTGGAAGGGCATGTTGGTGGAATGGTCCAAAATGGTTGAATCCCGAATCTTTAATTTCCCAAACACTTGTATGCCGCTTAGACTACTACAAAGCCACATCCATCCTGCTGTGTTGAACCCCTCCGGGATTTGGTCTAAGCTCGCTGATATTTCTCTGCGGGATGTCCTTCTCCCGGATGATAGTTTAAAATGGGACTCAGTAATGGACCTCCCTGAGGTCAAAGCTGCACCATTTTTTCACCTAGCAAATTTCCAGAGAGATACCAAATTGTGTACCGGACCCTTTTCTGATAGTAGTTCCCCTTCATGGCTTGAAAAGAAGGTCTTGGCCACCAAACCCCCCCTTAGACCATTATCTCAGATGTATAAAGAAATGCTTTCCTCCCTGCCCCCGGAGCTTCGTTTCGTGGTCTCATGGGAACGGGAGCTCTCCATATCCCTTTCAGAGCCAGAAAAGGCGTTTATCCTGGCTCATTCACACGGCTCCAATCGTTGTGTGAGGATTCAGGAGAATTCCTTTAAACTCCTTTGTAGATGGTACAAAACACCTGAGTTCTTGCATAAACTAAACCCAGAAATCTCCGAAAAGTGTTGGAGATGTGGCACAGACACTGGCTCTCTGTCTCATATTTGGTGGCTCTGCCAAAAGATTCAACCGTTTTGGAAATTAATTGAGGCATTAGTTAACCAAATATGTAATACTAAGATATCACTGGATGCTAAGCTTATTTTGTTATGGTGCCCGAACAATTCCCTCACACCCACCAAACATGACCTTCCAACGATGCTGCTCACAGCGGCTAAACTACTTATCCCCTTTTTGTGGAAGAATGATTCCCCACCTACTCTCCTTATGTGGACTGATAAGGTAGACCAGATCTACCGTTTTGAGGAGCTAGCGCATTGGGAAAATAACTCACGCTCTCGCTTCTTAAAATTGTGGTCTCCATGGAAAGTCTATAGAAACTTTACATAATAGAGCAGAAGTTTATCACTTCCTTGTTTCCCTTCCCTCCTTCCCCTCCTGATTTCCCTTTTCCCCCTCTTTCTTTTCTTTGATATCATTCTAGGATCAATGACAATGACAGCTTGTATTGCTTACACTTGACATGTATGCTTGATAACTATTTTGAACCCTATTGTCATCATTGTACTGTTTTGTGTGGGCCATGGCCCTGATTTTTCTTTCAATAAAAAGAAATATGGTTAAGAATATAACTACTGTAATACTGCTCCTATGTACAGGAATATAACTACTATAATACTGCCCCTATGTACAAGAATATAACTACTATAATACTGCTCCTATGTACAAGAATATAACTACTATAATACTGCCTCCTATGTACAAGAATATAACTACTATAATACTGCTCCTATGAACAAGAATATAACTACTATAATACTGCTCCTATGTACAGGAATATAACTACTATAATACTGCCCCTATGTACAAGAATATAACTACTATAATACTGCTCCTATGTACAAGAATATAACTACTATAATACTGCTCCTATGTACAGGAATATAACTACTATAATACTGCCCCTATGTACAAGAATATAACTACTATAATACTGCTCCTATGTACAAGAATATAACTACTATAATACTGCCTCCTATGTACAAGAATATAATTACTATAATACTGCTCCTATGAACAAGAATATAACTACTATAATACTGCTCCTATGTACAGGAATATAACTACTATAATACTGCCTCCTATGTACAAGAATATAACTACTATAATACTGCCTCCTATGTACAGGAATATAACTACTATAATACTGCCCCTATGTACAAGAATATAACTACTATAATACTGCTCCTATGTACAAGAATATAACTACTATAATACTGCCTCCTATGTACAAGAATATAACTACTATAATACTGCTCCTATATACAGGAATATAACTACTATAATACTGCTCCTATGTACAAGAATATAACTACTATAATACTGCTCCTATGTACAAGAATATAACTATTATAATACTGCTCCTATGTACAAGAATATAACTGCTATAATACTGCTCCTATGTACAAGAATATAACTACTATAATACTGCTCCTATGTACAAGAATATAACTACTATAATACTGCTCCTATGTACAAGAATATAACTACTATAATACTGCTCCTATGTACAAGAATATAACTACTATAATACTGCCTCCTATGTACAAGAATATAACTACTATAATACTGCCTCCTATGTACAAGAATATAACTACTATAATACTGCCTCCTATGTACAAGAATATAACTACTATAATACTGCTCCTATGTACAATAATATAACTACTATAATACTGCTCCTATGTACAGGAATATAACTACTATAATACTGCCTCCTATGTACAAGAATATAACTACTATAATACTGCTCCTATGTACAAGAATATAACTACTATAATACTGTTCCTATGTACAAGAATATAACTACTATAATACTGCTCCTATGTACAGGAATATAACTACTATAATACTGCCTCCTATGTACAAGAATATAACTACTTTTTAACTACTTTTTGTTATTGTTATGGAGACACTGCTGGCCAAAATTAGGCAAGATCCGGACATACAAGGGATCACCTTGGGATCTCATACCCATATGACAGCTGCCTTGCAGACGACCTCTTGGTCATCACGTCCAACCCCATGACCTCATTTCCCAGGCTCCAAGCCCTTTTTGAGGAATATGGTTTGGTCTCTAATTTCAAGATCAATTATGGTAAGTCACAGGCCCTAAATATTTCCTGCTCAGCCACTTCCATAGAAATGATCAAACGCTCCACGGCATTTACGTGGGCCCCCAAGTCAATCCCATTTTTGGGCACCCATATATCAGCGAATCCAGAGGACCTTTACGAGCTTAATCAAGCCCCTTTACTTAGATCCATTAGAGCACACCTGCAATCCCTAAAACTCCCGTTCATTTCGTGGATTGGAAGGAAGAATTATATTAAAGCCTTCATTGTCCCTAGACTACTTTACTTCATTCAAACACTACCTATTTGGCTACCCCATTCCTTCTTTGTGGAGGTCCGCAGAATCTTCTCAGCATTTGTATGGTCGGGTAAGTCCCCCAGAAAAGCATACACCACCCTCACTCGGGAGAAAAGATTGGGAGGTTTTGGCCTGCCTGACATATACCTTTATTATAAAACGTCAATGCTAAGCAGAGCTCTAAGCCTTCTATCTTGGCGTCCTCTCAACCTTGTCTCCCACCTGGAGTGTGATATGCTCACCTATAAAGATAAGCTGGTCTTATGGGGTTTGCGGAAAAGTACTGCTAATAACATTTATGCCTCGCCTTTGTGGAAGGGCTTACTGTTAGAGTGGTCCAAACTATATCGGGCGTCAGTTCTTAAGTTCCCTAGTATGAATATCCCCCTGCACCTGCTTCAGGCCCATATTCATCCCGCCACCACTGCACCATCAGGAATTTGGGCCCTACTACCTAGCCTCAAGCTTCAGGATATTATATCTGAGTCTGGTGCTTTAAATTGGAGTGATGTTTTCGCTCTTCCAAAGGTCCAAAAGGCTTCCTTTTTGGCAAGTATGGCCTTTAAAAAGGACCTAAGCTTATTGAAAAGATCCCACGACCCACAAATGATCCCTCATGGATGGAGGGGAAGATTTCAGTAGGCCAACGCCCGCGGAAGCCTCTCTCCACATTATACAAGGAGCTGCTCTCCTCCGCCCCTCCAGATCTGTGGTTTCTCTCAGCTTGGGAGAAGGAGTTATCCATAACTTTGTCAGAACCTGAGAAAGCTTTTATCCTCACACACTCACACGGATTCAACCGGTGCATTAAGATACAAGCTAACTCCTACAAATTGCTCACGAGATGGTATAAAACACCAGAATATCTTCATAAGATCAATTCTGATATCCCTGACCGTTGCTGGAGGTGCGGAGGAGATGTTGGCTCTCTCTCTCATATATGGTGGAGCTGTGAAAAGATCCGGCCTTTCTGGATAGAGATCGAAACTATTATAAATAAGATCTGTAATACCCAGGTTAGATTAGACGCAAAGCTCTTAATGTTATGGTGTCCTAATGACACGCTGACCCCCTCAAGGTTAAATCTACAGACTATGCTTATAACAGCAGCTCGCCTATTGATTCCATTGTTATGGAGAAATGATTCTCCTCCATCCCTCTTGATGTGGACCGAGAAGGTGGACCAGCTTTATAGGTTTGAAGAGCTTGCACACTGGGAGACTCACTCTAGAGCAAAGTTTATCAAAACATGGTCCCCTTGGAAGCTTTATCGTAACTTCTAGATTCACACGAAGCATACGATAGACATCTATTACCCCCCCCCCCCCCTTACCTTCTCTCCCCCCTCCCCTCTTCCCATGTCTTGTCTTTACTTTTCCGTATTAATTACTTTTATGCACATGTTATTGTGTTTTTGAGTCATGTCGCCACTGCACTTGAATTGATACGCTTAGTGATTAAGCATTTGTCCAGCTGCGTCTGGTATTTAAGTGATTGAATTGTCACATGACTATTTGCGTTTTCTTCAATAAAAAGAAAATTGATTAAGAATATAACTACTATAATACTGCTCCTATATACAAGAATATAACTACTATAATACTGCTCCTATATACAAGAATATAACTACTATAATACTGCTCCTATGTACAAGAATATAACTACTATAATACTGCTCCTATGTACAAGAATATAACTACTATAATACTGCTCCTATGTACAAGAATATAACTACTATAATACTGCCTCCTATGTACAAGAATATAACTACTATAATACTGCTCCTATGTACAAGAATATAACTACTATAATACTGCTCCTATGTACAAGAATATAACTACTATAATACTGCCTCCTATGTACAAGAATATAACTACTATAATACTGCTCCTATGTACAAGAATATAACTACTATAATACTGCTCCTATGTACAAGAATATAACTACTATAATACTGCTCCTATGTACAAGAATCTAACTACTATAATACTGCTCCTATGTACAAGAATATAACTACTATAATACTGCTCCTATGGACAAGAATATAACCACTATAATACTGCTCCTATGTACAAGAATATAACTACTATAATACTGCTCCTATGTACAAGAATATAACTACTATAATACTGCCTCCTATGTACAAGAATATAACTACTATAATACTGCTCCTATGTACAAGAATATAACTACCATAATACTGCTTCTATGTACAAGAATATAACTACTATAATACTGCTCCTATGTACAAGAATATAACTACTATAATACTGCTCCTATGTACAAGAATATAACTACTATAATACTGCTCCTATGTACAAGAATATAACTACTATAATACTGCCTCCTATGTACAGGAATATAACTACTATAATACTGCTCCTATGTACAAGAATATAACTACTATAATACTGCCTCCTATGTACAAGAATATACTATTATACACTGCTCAAAAAAATAAAGGGAACACTTAAACAACACAATGTAACTCCAAGTCAATCACACTTCTGTGAAATCAAACTGTCCACTTAGGAAGCAACACTGAGTGACAATCAATTTCACATGCTGTTGTGCAAATGGGATAGACAACAGGTGGAAATTATAGGCAATTAGCAAGACACCCCCAATAAAGGAATGGTTCTGCAGGTGGTGACCACAGACCACTTCTCAGTTCCTATGCTTCCTGGCTGATGTTTTGGTCACTTTTGAATGCTGGCGGTGCTTTCACTCTAGTGGTAGCATGAGACGGAGTCTACAACCCACACAATTGGCTCAGGTAGTGCAGCTTATCCAGGATGGCACATCAATGCGAGCTGTGGCAAGAAGGTTTGCTGTGTTTGTCAGCATAGTGTCCAGAGCATGGAGGCGCTACCAGGAGACAGGCCAGTACATCAGGAGACGTGGAGGAGGCCGTAGGAGGGCAACAACCCAGCAGCAGGACCGCTACCTCCGCCTTTGTGCAAGGAGGAACAGGAGGAGCACTGCCAGAGCCCTGCAAAATGACCTCCAGCAGGCCACAAATGTGCATGTGTCTGCTCAAACGGTCAGAAACAGACTCCATGAGGGTGATATGAGGGCCCGACGTCCACAGGTGGGGGTTGTGCTTACAGCCCAACACCGTGCAGGACGTTTGGCATTTGCCAAAGAACACCAAGATTGGCAAATTCGCCACTGGCGCCCTGTGCTCTTCACAAATGAAAGCAGGTTCACACTGAGCACATGTGACAGACGTGACAGAGTCTGGAGACGCCGTGGAGAACGTTCTGCTGACTGCAACCTCCTCCAGCATGACCGGTTTGGCATTAGGTCAGTAATGGTGTGGGGTGGCATTTCTTTGGAGGGCCGCACAGCCCTCCATGTGCTCGCCAGAGGTAGCCTGACTGCCATTAGGTACCGAGATGAGATCCTTAGACCCCTTGTGAGACCATATGCTGGTGCGGTTGGCCCTGGGTTCCTCCTAATGCAAGACAATGCTAGACCTCATGTGGCTGGAGTGTGTCAGCAGTTCCTGCAAGACGAAGGCATTGATGCTATGGACTGGCCCGCCCGTTCCCCAGACCTGAATCCAATTGAGCACATCTGGGACATCATGTCTCGCTCTATCCACCAACGTCACGTTGCACCACAGACTGTCCAGGAGTTGGAAGATGCGTTAGTCCAGGTCTGGGAGGAGATCCCTCAGGAGACCGTCCGCCACCTCATCAGGAGCATGCACAGGCGTTATAGGGAGGTCATACAGGCACGTGGAGGCCACACACACTACTGAGCCTCATTTTGACTTGTTTTAAGGACATTACATCAAAGTTGGATCAGCCTGTAGTGTGTTTTTCCACTTTAATTTTGAGTGTGACTCCAAATCCAGACCTCCATGGGTTGAAAAATTTGATTTCCATTTTTTTATTTTTGTGTGATTTTGTTGTCAGCACATTCAACTATGTAAAGAACAAAGTATTTCAGAAGAATATTTAATTAATTCAGATCTAGGAGGTGTTATTTTTGTGTTCCCTTTATTTTTTTGAGCAGTGTACTATCCCATCATTACATAAATACTGTATAATTCCACTATTATGATGATATGATAGCGGTATGTATTATCTCTGTATTATTGTAGGGTCTTATGATATTCTTTGCTGCCTGCGCTGTTTGCTCTGCTTTCCCTCCCTGATCTACCTGTATTCTGCAGGATGCGATGCTCTTACACTTTCTTGTCTGTTCACCTGATATTGGGGTCAGGCGGCAGGAGGATTCTGAGCTGAGCGCAGAGATAAGAGAAGGATCTGTCAATCTGACAAGGAAGGTAGAAATGCTGCCTTGTCATGTTTTGAGGATTAGTGTCTGTTATGGAAGAATCGAGGGGCGTTTCCTGTGGAGAAAACGGAGTCCCCCTTTAAGTGCAGTACTGCTGTAAGTGGCATTATCGAGGGGCCCAGTGTCGGATTTATATCAGGCACGTATTGTATGTTAGACCGTCCAGATCCCATACTAATGACAGGATGTGTTCCTAGAAGCTCTAGTACGTAATCTGTGGCGGTGGAGCATTCGCGCTGCAGCTCCACTCGTTCTCTATGGCACTGCTGGAGCCACCTGGAGCTCTCGGCTATTCCTGTTAGTTCTTCAGAGATGAATGGAGGAACAGCGCGCACCTCGACTGCCGCTCCATTCATACAAGGGAAAGCAGGGCCCACTTTCTTGTCATCGGTGGAGGTTCCAGTGGTCAGACCACCACCGATCAGACACATATCTCCTATCCAGTCATGCTTTCCAAGGTTTTAGTTGGAAACACCCACTTATGGGGTGCTTACATAACCCCTGACCGTTTTGGCCCGGGACAGCCCGAATCTGCCGGGACTATCTTTGAAAAATCAGGGACAGTCCCATCAAATTTGGGACAGTTGACAAATATGTCTTGTGTTTAGGGGTTAAAGGGGTTTTCTAGGAGTACAATATTGATGACCTGTCCTCAGGTGGGGTCCGACACCCAGCACCCCCCGCCGATCAGCTGCAGGTCTAGTGGCTGTGCTTGGTATTACAGCCAAGGCCCTTTTATTTAAATGGCTGCACAAAGGCCATGTGATTCCCCAGGGTCGGACTTGGACCCCCTCCGATCTGATATTGATTTTCCCGAGAGTAAGGCATCAATATTTCACCCTGTTAAGTTTAAATCTTTGGAAACCCTTTTGATGATAAGTTTTATTCTACAGATCTTCATGATCCAGAAGGATGGTGGACAATTTCTAGGAAGCCATAACCCAGGAGAGTGTCAGTGTCTACAGCTGTAGATATCCATCTATGTCTGGGATTCAACGCCCTAAGAGGTCATAAGTCACAAAGTCTATTAGAGCTTTTCATTACACAGGGATTACAGGTCGGAGAACCTCTTTAGATGGGGTTTCCATGCAGCACTTCAGGTCTGCAGCAGTTTTCTGAGATGAGAAGCTACATTTCCCAGAGTTTCAACCTCAGATGCTGAGTGTATGTGCGAGCCGATCCAGCCCCTGTGTATTCAGTAATGAACGGATCGCAGCAATTACCAGGACATCAGTCGAAGACGGAAAATCCTTTGGGGGTGGCACCTAGTGACCCACAATGAAATTGGCAATCTCTCGAGTTTCGGGAATATAAGTACATTACAAAGTTGACTGTTTTTACTGCAGTTATTTAATGGTTAGTATTACATGTTAGGTTCTGGAAAAACCCTTTAAAGGGAACCTGTCATATGAATATGCACTCCGGGCATGTTATAGAGCAGGAGGAGCTGAGCAGAATGACATACACCCATGAGCAAAAGGGTCTTGACTTTCAGGCTCCATATCTCACCATCCACCACAGCTTCGAACGTGAGACTCCCATCATTTTATAGACGATCACCTTGGCTATCTCATACATAATTTGGACGTGCAGCTATTTAGCATATGATTAGCAGATTCTTCTCATGTTACTGCATTGTTACTGTTTTTCTCCCGGTGGTGGAACAATCTTTTTCTTCTTGTAGACTACAAATTACAACCTGTTCTCACATTCCCTAATAGCTCAGTCTGTTATCAGGTTGATTCCTAATGAAAGGTCACTGGTCGAATCCAGGAGCAGCCATGAAGAAGATTTCCCAAGAAAAGAGAAACAGCATCATCCAGCTCATCGATAGCGGTATCTCGGTCAAGAAAATTGCCAAACTGCATCATGTGATCGCCATGACAGCTGGAAGAATACGAAATGAAGTCCGTCCATCCATTCCAAAGCCAAGAGGTGGACGTCCAGGCAAAATATTAGAGTTAACAAGTCGGCTAATCACAAGGGGCCAGATTTATCATGACTCTGACAGCTCACTCCACTTTCACATATGGCTAAAGTCAGTTTTAGCCAAGTCAGATTTATGATCGGCCCTTTAAGACTGTAATAAATGTGGTTTGACGGTAGCAGTTTATCCGTCAGTAAGCAGCTTTACAAAAGTCGCACGTCTTTACGAAAAAGTCGCACGTTTTTATGAAAAAGTCCCAATAGTAAATCTGTCTAGAGATTCATTTACATAAGAAAACACGCCCACTTTCAGAAAACTGGCGAGCATAGTGCAGAGCAGAAAAAAGTCGCAAATTTGTGCGCAGTTTTAGCGTTTGGGACTTTTTTTGGGACTTTTTCACTCCATTATTCTGACCTGAGCTAATGATAAATCTGGCCCAATGTCTGTCAGTTGTGGTGCATCAAACACATCAGTGAAGGCGGCTCATATGTTTCGCAATAGTGAGATCACACACGTCCATGCAAGCACCGTGCAACATCACACAAGTCTGGAATGGGGGCCTGAAATGGTGAAGAAAACTCGACTTCAATATCGTCATAAGAAACGTCGGCTCAAGTTTGCAAAAAAGTATGAACAATGGACAGTAGAAGATTGGAAATGGGTGATTTGAGTCGATAGACTGGGCTCTGATGGGCGCAAATGGGTCTGGGAGAAACAAGGGAAAAGGGGACTAATGGATTGAGAAATTGAAGGAACCGTCAAGTTCATGGAGGAAGCCTGATGATATGGGGTTGTTTAACAGCCAAAGGCGTTGGATACTTGATCAGGTTCGATGGTGGTCTCAGTGCTGAGCTATATGTGAGGATCCTACAAGACGAGTTACTTCATAGACTAAAGTACTAGGGGTATGAAAAGGATTACAATGTTCCAGCAGGACAACGACCCGATGCATATGTTGAGATTTGTGAAGAAATGGTTCAATGACAATGAAGTAGAGGTTCTGGATTGGCCCCCACAGTCCCCAGACCTCAACCCAATCGAACACTTGTGGGTAGAGTTGAAGAAAAAGCTGTATTCGTAACCAAGTGAGTCGACCAGTATGCACCAACATTGGGAACGTGTAGAAGAGAACTGGGAACAGATTTTGGTCGAGACATTCTTAAATCTGATGGAGAGCATGCCCAGAAGGATTCAGGCAGTGCTGGAAGCCAAAGGTGGATTTACAAAATACTAGCAAAATACTAAAAAATTAACATTTAGAATTTTAGGAGCAAAACAGTAACAATGCAGTCACATGACAAGAATCTGCAGAACTAATTATCTGCTAAATAGTGGAAAGTCCAATTTATGTATGAGATGGGAGTTCTCACGTCTAAGCTGTAGGGGATGGTGAGAGATGGAGCCTGAAACCCAAAAGTTCAAAACATTGTTACCCTTTTCCCCATCAGTGAATAGTTTTATGCAAAAAGATTCCGTGTAACTTTTATTTTATTCATTTCAATCTTCTCTCTGCTGATTCAGGATTTAGTCCAGTGGGCGCTCCTACACAGTGAAAGAATAAAATGCAAGTTCTACTGAATATTTTCCCACAAAACGATATATGAATCCGCCCAGCTCCTCCGGCTCTATAACATGCCGCCTGCGCGTACAGTGTGATAGAGTCATCTCTGTGCGGTGGATACTGTCAGGCTCTATGGTGGGAATATACTGAATGCCGAGCAGGATTGTCAGACGCAGACCTCAGCGCGGGAGGAGGGAGATGATCATTATCATCTGGATAGGCCACTTGTACGTTTTTCTCCCGCTCCTTATAAGTAGATGTTGCGCAGGAGACGATGATGAGTCTGAAATTGATTTCTTCTTTTCTGGTAAACACTGACATATTATTCTTTATCCTCCTTCTCCTGGATTCACTGTAAGTACAGGAACATTGAAAATATCGCAGCGGCGGCTGCTCCGGGAGTCCATTGTACTTTTCCTTCGCCTGGCACAGCAGAGGAAACAAGCAGAGGGGTAGAGGGTGTAGTCAACATTTCAGGGGTTAAAGAAAGCCTATACATTGTCCAACCCAACAATGTTGTCTCCAAGATGTCCTTCAAGAAGGCCACAAGCCATTAGTCTATTATGTTTCTGGTGCATAGAATGCCATTGCACTTGAGATCTAGTGCCTGGAGGGGATCATTGACCCCCATGTCCATGCATAATGTCCAGGGAATTCCTTTGCGCCAGTGGCGTGTGTCCCGAAAGTCCTCATTTTTGCAGATTACTAGCCTTTCAACCTCAAGAAGTGCGGATATTATACAAAAACTTCCAAAAAAGTGAGTACTTTGGGGGTCATAAACTTCCTGATTTTGGCATTTTAAAGGGACTCCGATTTTGGACCATTTTCTACAGTAATACATGAGTGGTCCTGCAGATATGGAGTCCGGATCTGTCAGAGCTGCTTGAAATCCACTGTCAGGACTGCTGTGCATGCGCACAAGTCCTCTCCATCATGTTAGAACAGCACAGCAGTCCTGACCGTGTAAAAATAATAACATCTAAAATAAAATAGTCATCTAAACTCCTTATCTGCAGTACTACCCTTGTAGATAATAAACCAACATTGGGGGTTAGGATTCCCTTTAAATGTTTATATGTATGGGAGAAGGGGCATCAGCTGCTTCCCTAAACTGACAGGGGCATTTAATGGGCACTTTTGGCAGAAATCCAAGGCTTTCGGAACGCACATGGCCACCAAAAGACTTGATGCACATTTTGATTTTGTTGTTTTTTGCCAGCAAAAAACACAACCGAACTGTGTGCAGGACCTGCAGAGAGGAGGTCACCGGACCTTATCTGTGGAAGCCCTGAAACTAGAGAGCGGTGCTCGGCAGAGGAGGACAGTCTGGAGTTTGGAGTCATAGATACTTCAGCAGCAAACTGTGCAGTTATCAGGAGAAGTCATAATGGTGGTCCGGGCCAAAAGTCCCTAGGTTGGTGGAGGATCTCTCATCTGTCCTGACATGTCTGTAATAGACATTCACTATGTGGCCCAGACCTAATAGACGATGGGGTGGTACTATTCTCCTTTTCAGTAGGATGAGTGCATAGTCCGATACTGTCACTGATAATTGGACACAGCCCTTTGACAAGTGGAATGGTAGCACCCAGTTGTCAGCACCCAGAAAGGCGGTATTGACTATGGACACAAGGTGGCAGGAGAAGAAGGGGAGCCTTGGTTGTGGAACTTAAAGGGGTTTTGCCATCACATCCAATGGGGGCATATCGCTAGGGTACCTGCACCTACAACGAGAACGGAGCGGGGAAATGAACTGCACATGCGCAGCCGCCCTCCATTCATTTCAAAGGGGCCGCCGCTGAAAATAGATAAGCGCTGGCTCAGCTATTTCAGTCTGCCCCATAGAAATGAATGGGAGCATTGGCCACGCTTGCGCGGTGTGCTGCCATTCACTTGTATGGGAGCAGCGCTCAGTGGTGGACGGACCCTGGGAAACCCTGGGTCCTGCAGGCATAGCTCTCCCCGCTCCGTTCTCCTTGTAGGTACGGGTCAGACAATGGGGGCATACCCTAGCGACATGCCCCCATTGTATGTGATGGGAATACCCCTTTAATCCACCACCTTGACCCAGCACATGTACAGATCACCAATAAGCGTGCAGGGCCAGGCAGCTCTTTCTTAGGGCTCCATGCCAGTATTGCCGACCAGAAAGCACAGGTCTGCAATATACGGGCACTGCCTGTGTGCCCTCCATGGGGCGGATGGGGAGCCATTGACTTCAATAGGTCAGCAAAACCCCCCAATTTACAAACGGAGAGAGGACTTCACCCATCTTTTGCGGAGCGGAGGCCCGGATCTGAAGCCCACAGAAGCAGTATGAAGAAGAGCTTCCGTGGGCTTTTGGGTCCACAAAAAGATAGAACAAGTTCTAGCGATATGCCTTTCGATGTTAAGGAGGATGTCACCTAGGCCCGATGAGACGTTGCGATGTTACTCTCCCACCGCCCGCCCTTGATTACGGCTGTCTCGCGGGGACATGTTGGCTCGAGCACAAGACGTTTCCAGGACAAGTCTCAGGAAGGTTTCCTCCTTAGATAATGGGATTCTGTCTCGGTACTGAGTGGCACCAAAGAATTCTGTCTGTCTCAGAGCGTAGCACTCCTGTATAATCAGCCGTTACAATGTGTCAGCGGGCCCCTCTATAATTATGTCTTTTGTAAAAACTTTTCACTTACTGCCATAATTTATGCAACTGAACTGAAATGTTGCTTTGTGTAAAGTTATCATCAGCGTCCGTCATGTGCGCTCCCACACAACGCAGGAAACAAGGCCTGACCTTAACACTGCCATGCCAGGGGAGGCGCCCCCCGCCAGACATCGTCACTGTCAGGGGCTTCCACTGCTTGACAGATGCCTCCTGCGCGGAGGAACCTCTGGGGTCTATTTACAAGGCCCCATGGCCGCCATATGCTCCTTGCAGTAAATGGAACATTAGCATAATGACATTTTTTCATTTTACGTATTGTCACATTTTGGCTTCTACTCCGATCACATCCAAAGCTGCAAGCAGAATTCTACGTTTTTGCTTGGAACGGGGGTCACTGTCAACCACTTAGCCGAACCTTCCATTAAAACACTTTGTAGATTGCATTGCAGGAGATGTTTTTATTATTATTTTATTCATTTATATAGCACCAACCTATTCTGCAGCGATGTACACAGATCGCCATCGCTCACATCATTGGGGCTCCCAATCTGAACTCCAAATTGACCTGTCCGGATGGTTTTGGAGCATGGGAGGTAACCAGAGCATCTGGAGGAAAGCAAAGAAAACACATGCAAACCGTATGCAGATGATGCCCTTGATTGGATTCGAACCCAGGACCCCGGCGGAAAAACTGCCGCACGCTTGGTTGTTGGGATAAGTAAATAGCATCACATTTCCTTGGAGGGGGGGGCCTTAAAGGGGATATCCCATGGCCCATGTAATAATGTAGATCATATAGTACACGCAGGGTCGCCACCTTTCCCAACAAAAAATCTGAGGCCGGTGCAGGGGAGAGGCCCGCAGCCTATCAGAGGCCGGTGCAGGGGAGAGGCCCGCAGCCTATCAGAGGCCGGTGCAGGGGAGAGGCCCGCAGCCTATCAGAGGCCGGTGCAGGGGAGAGGCCCGCAGCCTATCAGAGGCCGATGCAGGGGAGAGGCCCGCAGCCTATCAGAGGCCGATGCAGGGGAGAGGCCCGCAGCCTATCAGAGGCCGATGCAGGGGAGAGGCCCGCAGCCTATCAGAGGCCGATGCAGGGGAGAGGCCCGCAGCCTATCAGAGGCCGGTGCAGGGGAGAGGCCTGCAGCCTATCAGAGGCTGGTGCAGGGGAGAGGCCTGCAGCCTATCAGAGGCCGGTGCAGGGGAGAGGCCTGCAGCCTATCAGAGGCCGGTGCAGGGGAGAGGCCTGCAGCCTATCAGAGGCCGGTGCAGGGGAGAGGCCTGCAGCCTATCAGAGGCCGGTGCAGGGGAGAGGCCTGCAGCCTATCAGAGGCCGGTGCAGGGGAGAGGCCTGCAGCCTATCAGAGGCCGGTGCAGGGGAGAGGCCCGCAGCCTATCCGAGGCCGGTGCAGGGGAGAGGCCCGCAGCCTATCCGAGGCCGGTGCTCAATGACGTTATTGCACCACCTGAGCCGTACAGCGCGGGACCCAGGTAGGAAGAGACCTGCATCGCATCGCTGAAAGCTGCATGGGGGTAAATATTCCTGTTTATTTTTTTATATGGGACAATGCAGGAGATGAGAACTATGAGGGCATCTAGGGGCACTTCTTACTGGCACATTATTGGGGGCATCTACTGGGGGCACAAAGAAGGGGTATTTTATATGCTGGGCACTATGAGGAAGGGGGAGAGGAACACTATGGGGGCATCTAAGGGGGAACAAAGAAGGGGTATTTTATATGGGAGGACTATGAGGGCATCTACTGGGGGCTCTGTATAGGGGCATTTTATACTGGGACACATTATGGGGGGTACTATGGGGCAGGGGGAAAGAGGAGCACTATGGCATCTACTGGGGCACTAAAAAGGGGTATTTTATGCTAGCAAATTATGGGGGACACTAAGGGAGGGCATCTACTGGGGCACTATATAGGGACATTATATACTGGTACAGGGGGGGAGAGGAGCACTATGGGGGCATTGACTTGGGGGCATTATATAGGGGTATTTTGTACTGGCACATTATGGGGGCACTAGACATTAGCTCAACTGGGGCATTAAAAGGGGGTATTTTTTGTACTGGTAATCATTTTCAGTGGGCATTTTTATACTGTCACACATAATAAGAAGAATTATTACTACTGGGGGGCATTACGGTCAGCTTTATTGCTACTGGGGGTCTATGGGGAACATGATTACTAATATGGGCACTATGGGAGCATTATTACTTCTGGGGCACAGTGGGGACATGTTGGGGCACTGTAGCAGCACTATTACTACCATGTGTGCTCTAGCAGAGAATTATTACTATTGGTGGGACTTTTGGGAGCATTATTACTGCGGGGGAACCTTGGCACCGTATCAGCTTACCACAATTATTTTTGGGGGACGTTACGTTTATACTATTAGTGTCAGGGGCACTATTTGCTGGGCGCAGTTATTTTAGGGCACTGTGCGCCAATTATTATTGAAGGGCACTATCTGCATGGTACTACTATTATCAGGGGGGTTATCTGTTTCTGCAGTATAGTATTGGGGAGCACAGCGGCACAGTATTGGGGGTGGTAGGATGATTTGTCCAGAAGGTGGGAGGATGATGGAAAAGTAGTCAACTAAGATTTTATTGGTCAAACTGCAAAGACGAGAGATGGCAGAAAAATCATCATGGCGGTCTGGACTGAATGGAGAAGATAAGGAGACAGAACATCTACATCAGAGGAGACATCACTGGATGTAAGAGGTAGGGGGCGCTGTATTACCCTGTATTATCTATACTGCTTTGTAGTGATATATGTAATGTTAGGAGGGAAAGGGTTAGGTTGAAAATTTGGTATGGGGGGGGGCGCTGTTTCAATTTTCACCTCAGGCAGCAGACAGACTGGGTGCCTCCCTGGATGTGGCTCAACACTGGGGGTTATTCGATCATATTTTAGGTTTTGCACCTTTTTTTAATTAATAGATTCAAACTTTTCACTGTTGGGGATACCCAGTATATTTACTCAAGTGTTTTTAAAAAATTTCCGGCAAGTTTTGAACTCACAACCAACTATATTAAAGGCTAAGGCTCTAACCACTAAGCTATAGAACTCCATACTAACAAAGCTCAGATATTCTCTTCCTAAAGATCTCCGTATTAGGGCTCACGCACACGTATGTGCATTCCGTATCCGTATGTCCGTATGTCCGTTCCAGAAAATACTGTCCGCATTATGGACAAGGATAGGACTGTTTTATTAGGGGCCGGTCATTCTGTTCCAGAAAATACGGAATACACTCAGGCCGTGTCTGTGTTTAGAAGATCAGCAATTTGCGGACTGCAAAACATCCAACAGCCGTGTGCATGAGCCCTAAGGCCTCTTTCACACGAGCGTGACGGATGCCTTCAGTGAAACTCGCCCCATTCTGCAAGCAAGTTCAGTCAGTATTGTCTGCGATTGCGTTCAGTTGTTCAGTTTTTCCGTGCGGGTGCAATGCGTACATTTCCATCATCCTCCCACCTTCTGGACAAATCATCCTCCCACCCCCAATACTGTGCCGCTGTGCCCCCAATACTATACAGATGAACCCCCTGATAATACTAGTACCCAGCAGATAGCGCCCTTCGATAGTTATTGGCGCACAGTGTCCTAACATAACTGCGCCCAGCAAATAGTGCCCCTGACACTAATAGTGTAAACGTAACGTCCAAAGATAAAGAGCAAGGTAATGGAGGTATACGTCCCTATAAGTTAATGTCAAAACAAGCAAATGTGTAAAGGGACGCTAAAATTGAGCAAAAATAATACATTTTTATTAGTGCTAATAGTGGAAATTTTGTGAGGGGAAAACCTACAATTAATAAAATTGGGCACTAAGTCGGTGCCGTATTACCAGAGTCGGGTGCCTAACCATGTGATCACAATGTCCACTAAGTGTATAATGTATTGGACACCCTATATTATTAATACGGACACCTAAAGTGCGTGTATACAGTTCCACCGCACTAGTGGTAAGATAAGGTACTCAAGGAGGCAGAGCGCTGCCTATCCACTAGAAGTGCGCTGGTGGAGAGAATACTGAGAGAAGGGTATGGCCTCTGGGAAAGACAATGTGTATGTCTAGATGTGGATTCCCAGAGAAACACTCAGAGGAATACCATTCGCAGCATAAAAATGATGAACTGACCAGTGGCAGGCGTCTCACTGGGCAGTGATGGTCAGTAAGAGTAATGGTCTGTGCACTATGCCGACCCTCAAACACTTCATCAGGGGCCGACGTAGCAGGTACACCTAAACTGCCTAAGCCGGGACCCTAGTCTGGGAGACGGCGTGCTACACAATGATTTTGCACTGGTTATCACCGAAACCCTGGTGTTGGAGATGGCGTGCTGCATTAAACAAACATAGCCCCTGCACTGTGATGGCCGCAGCAGTTTAGGTGTACCTGCTACGTCGGCCCCTGATGAAGTGCATGAGTCATATGCACGGAAACGCGTCGAGCAGTAGCTAAGTGTGGCCAGGGTCTGCTGGATGCTGGATGTACCTAAGCCGACACCAGCAGACACCTGCGTTTATTGCGCACCTGCACGGGGGTTAGTGTTTGAGGGTCGGCATAGTGCACAGACCATTACTCTTACTGACCATCACTGCCCAGTGAGACGCCTGCCACTGGTCAGTTCATCATTTTTATGCTGCGAATGGTATTCCTCTGAGTGTTTCTCTGGGAATCCACATCTAGACATACACATTGTCTTTCCCAGAGGCCATACCCTTCTCTCAGTATTCTCTCCACCAGCGCACTTCTAGTGGATAGGCAGCGCTCTGCCTCCTTGAGTACCTTATCTTACCACTAGTGCGGTGGAACTGTATACACGCACTTTAGGTGTCCGTATTAATAATATAGGGTGTCCACTTTGTCCCTCCAATACATTATACACTTAGTGGACATTGTGATCACATGGTTAGGCACCCGACTCTGGTAATACGGCACCGACTTAGTGCCCAATTTTATTAATTGTAGGTTTTCCCCTCACAAAATTTCCACTATTAGCACTAATAAAAATGTATTATTTTTGCTAAATTTTAGCGTCCCTTTACACATTTGCTTGTTTTGACATTAACTTATAGGGACGTATACCTCCATTACCTTGCTCTTTATCTTTGGACGTTACGGTTACACTATTAGTGTCAGGGACACTGTTTGCCGGGCGCAGTTATGTTAGGACACTGTGCGCCAATAACTATCGAAGGGCGCTATCTGCTGGGTACTAGTATTATCAGGGGGTTCATCTGTATAGTATTGGGGGCACAGCGGCACAGTATTGGGGGTGGGAGGATGATTTGTCCAGAAGGTGGGAGGATGATGGAAATGTACGCATTGCACCCGCACGGAAAAACTGAACAACTGAACGCAATCGCAGACAATACTGACTGAACTTGCTTGCAGAATGGGGCGAGTTTCACTGAAGGCATCCGTCACGCTCGTGTGAAAGAGGCCTTAGGGCTCATGCACACGGCTGTTGGATGTTTTGCAGTCCGCAAATTGCTGATCTTCTAAACACAGACACGGCCTGAGTGTATTCCGTATTTTCTGGAACAGAATGACCGGCCCCTAATAAAACAGTCCTATCCTTGTCCATAATGCGGACAGTATTTTCTGGAACGGACATACGGACATACGGATACGGAATGCACATACGTGTGCGTGAGCCCTAATACGGAGATCTTTAGGAAGAGAATATCTGAGCTTTGTTAGTATGGAGTTCTATAGCTTAGTGGTTAGAGCCTTAGCCTTTCATATAGTTGGTTGTGAGTTCAAAACTTGCCGGAAATTTTTTAAAAACACTTGATTAAATATACTGGGTATCCCCAACAGTGAAAAGTTTGAATCTATTAATTAAAAAAAGGTGCAAAACCTAAAATATGATCGAATAACACCCAGTGTTGAGCCACGTCCAGGGACGCACCCAGTCTGTCTGCTGCCTGAGGTGAAAATTGAAGCAGCCCCCCCCCCCCCCCCCCAAATTTTCAACCTAACCCTTTCCCTCCTAACATTACATATATCACTACAAAGCAGTATAGGTAATACAGGGTAATACAGCGCCCCATACCTCTTACATCCAGTGATGTCTCCTCTGATGTAGATGTTCTGTCTCCTCATCTTCTCCATTCAGTCCAGACCGCCATGATGATTTTTCAGCCATCTCTCGTCTTTGCAGTTTGACCAATAAAATCTTATTTTACTACTTTTCCATCATCCTCCCACCTTCTGGACAAATCATCCTACCACCCCCAATACTGTGCCGCTGTGCTCCCCAATACTATACTGCAGAAACAGATAACCCCCCTGATAATAGTAGTACCATGCAGATAGTGCCCTTCAATAATAATTGGCGCACAGTGCCCTAAAATAACTGCGCCCAGCAAATAGTGCCCCTGACACTAATAGTATAAACGTAACGTCCCCCAAAAATAATTGTGGTAAGATGATACTGTGCCGAGGTGCCCCCGCAGTAATAATGCTCCCAAAAGTCCCACCAATAGTAATAATTCTCTGCTAGAGCACACTCGGTAGTAATAGTGCTGCTACAGTGCCCCAACATGTCCCCACTGTGCCCCAGAAGTAATAGTGCTCCCATAGTGCCCACACTAACAATCATGTTCCCCATAGACCCCCAGTAGTAATAAAGCCCATCATAATGCCCCCCAGTAGTAATTATTCTCCTCATAATGTGCCAGTGCAAAAAATACCCCTTTTTAATACCCCCAGTTGAGCTAATGTCCCCATAGTGCCCCCTTATTGTGCCAGTATAAAATACCCCTATAAAGTTCCCCCAGTAAATGCCCCATAGTAATCCTCTCCCCCTTCTTCGTAGTGCCCCCCATAATGTACCAGCATAAAATGCCCCATATATAATGCCCCAGTAGATGCCCTCAGTGTCCCCCATCATTTGCAAGTATAAAATACCTCTTCTTAGTGCCCCCCATAGATGAGCCCATAGTATACTCCTCTCTCCCTTTCCCATAGTACCCACCATAATGTGCCCCAGTATAAAATACCCCTATACAGAGCCCCCCATATAAAATACCCCTTCTTCGTGGCCTCAGTAGAAGCCCCCATAGTGTTCCTCTCCCCCTTCCCCCATAAAAAATACCCCTTCTTTGTAGCCTCAGTAGATGCCCCCATAGTTCCCTTAATAATGTGCTAGTAAGAAGTGCCCCCATAGATGCCCCCATTGTGTCACCCAAAAATTTGCCAGTAAGATGTTCCCCCATAGATGTCCCCAATAATGTGCCAGTAACAATTGCCCTCATAGATGCCCCCCAATCATGTGCCAGTAACAAGTGCCCCCATAGATGCCCCCAATTATGTGCCAGAAAAAAGTGCCACCAATAATGTGCCAGTAAGAAGTGCCCCCATAGATGCCCCCCAATCATGTGCCAGTAACAAGTACCCCCATAGATGCCCACCAATCATGTGCCAGTAACAAGTACCCCATAGATGCCCCCCAATCATGTGCCAGTAACAAGTACCCCAATAGATGCCCCCCAATCATGTGCCAGTAACAAGCGCCCCCATAGATGCCACCAATCATGTGCCAGTAACAAGTGCCCCCATAGATGCCCCCAAATCATGTGCCAGTAACAAGTGCCCCCATAGATGCCCCACAATCATGTGCCAGTGACAGGTGCCCCCATAGATGCCCCCAATCATGTGCCAGTAATAGGTGCCCCCATAGATGCCCCCCAATCATGTGCCAATAACAAGTGCTCCCATAGATGCCCACCAATCATGTGCCAGTAACAAGTACCCCATAGATGCCCACCAATCATGTGCCAGTAACAAGTACCCCATAGATGCCCACCAATCATGTGCCAGTAACAAGTACCCCCATAGATGCCCACCAATCATGTGCCAGTAACAAGTACCCCAAAGATGCCCACCAATCATGTGCCAGTAACAAGTACCCCCATAGATGCCCCCTAATCATGTGCCACTAACAAGTGCCCCCATAGATGCCCCCAAATCATGTGCCAGTAACAAGTGCCCCCATAGATGCCCCCCAATCATGTGACAGGTGCCCCCAAAGATGCCCCCAATCATGTGCCAGTAATATGTGCCCCCATAGATGCCCCCCAATCATGTGCAAGTAACAAGTGCCCCCATAGATGCCCCCAATCATGTGCCAGTGACAGGTGCCCCCATAGATGCCCGCCAATCATGTGCCAGTAACAATTGCCCCCATAGATGCCCACGAATCATGTGCCAGTAACAAGTGCCCACATAGATGCCCCCCAATCATGTGCCAGTAACAAGTGCCCCCATAGATGCCCCCCAATCATGTGCCAGTGACAGGTGCCCCCATAGATGCCCCCCAATCATGTGCCAGTAACAAGTGCCTCCATAGATGCACCCCAATCATGTGCCAGTGACAGGTGCCCCCATAGATGCCCCCCAATCATGTGCCAGTAATGAGTGCCCCCATAGATGACCCCCAATCATGTGTCAGTAACAGGTGCCCCCATAAATGCCCCCCAATTATGTGCCAGTAGTAGTACCATATATAAAAAATAAACACTTATACTTACCTCCATCAGGCTGGCAGCAATACGATGCAGGCTTCTGCCAGCCTGTGTCCCACGCTGTACGGCCCAGGCGACGTGATGACTTCATTGTGCCGCCTGCACCAGCCTCTGATAGACTGCAGGCACTATCAGAGGAACGGGGAAGGGAGACGCCTCTACCTCCCCTGCCCCACCGCAGCACTTCCATCTGTATCGCTGCCTGAGGACGGCGATATAGATGACTATGGAGATGAGCGCTTCCACAATAGAAGCGCTCATCTCCCTGTGCCCCGCCGCCGCCCCCCACGTCACCAGTGGCCAGTGGGGCTCAAAAGGCAGCTGCCCCTTTTGCCCCTGGCTGTACTAGCGGCGGTGGCGGCGGCCAGCCTTTTAAAGGGGAATCAGGGGAGGCACGCGGGGGGGGGGGCAAAGAATAACTTGGGGGGGGGCAATTCCCCCCTTGCCCTCCCCTTGCCCGTCCCCCCTTTCCCCCCCCTTTCCCCCTGGTAGCGACATCTATGATTAGGGGCGAGGGCCTGCTGCTTAGCTGACCATGGAAAAAATTATGGGTGAGGGTCTGCTGCTGAGCTGACCCTCTAAAACATTAAGAGCGAAGGCAGCCTAATAGGCATGTGGATATGATGGAGGAGGAGGACGAGAAAAGGGGGATAGAACCATATACACCATAAAAGCCACATTTAGGCCCCATTCACATGTCCGCAAAAGGGTCTGCACCCGTTCCGCAATTTTGCGGAACGGGTGCGGACCCATTCATTGTCTATGGACGTGAAGCGGAGAGCATTATGTGCACTCCGCTTCCGCATTTGTGGAGCGCGGCCCCGAGCTTATACAGGAGATGTAGCGCAGGTAATGTAACCGTCCGCAGCGGACACCGTCTACGGAAAAAATACACTGGATGTCACAGATATTTTTAGGCTGCGCAGATGTTACACAGGAGATAAAAACACAAAACACAACCATGGGTGTCAATAGCCAATTGAATATACACTGCGATGGTGTGGCTATATACAGTCAGGTCCATAAATATTGGGACATGGACACAATTCTAACATTTTTGGCTCTATACACCACCACAATGGATTTGAAATGAAACAAACAAGATGTGCTTTACCTGCAGACTGTCAGCTTTACTTTGAGGGTATTTACATCTAAATCAGGTGAACGGTGCAGGAATTACAACAGTTTGTATAAGTGCCTCCTACTTGTTAAGGGACCAAAAGTAATGGGACAATTGGCTTCTCAGCTGTTCCATGGCCAGGTGTGTGTTATTCCCTCATTATCCCAATTACAATGAGTAGATAAAAGGTCCGGAGTTCATTACAAGTGTGCTATTTGCATTTGGAATCTGTTGCTGTCAACTCTCAAGATGAGATACAAAGAGCTGTCACTATCAGTGAAACAAGCCATCATTAGGCTGAAAAAACACAGCAAACCCATGAGATAGATTGAAAAAACATTAGGCGTGGCCAAAACAACTGTTTGGAACATTCTTAAAAAGAAGGAACGCACCGGTGAGCTCAGCAACACCAAAAGACCCGGAAGACCACGGAAAACAACTGTGGTGGATGACCGAAGAATTATTTTCCTGGTGAAGAAAACACCCTTCACAACAGTTGGCCAGATCAAGAACACTCTCCAGGAGGTAGGTGTATGTGTGTCAAAGTCAACAATCAAGAGAAGACTTCACCAGAGTGAATACAGAGGGTTCACCACAAGATGGAAACCATTGGTGAGCCTCAAAAACAGGAAGGCCAGATTAGAGTTTGTCAAACGACATCTAAAAAAGCCTTCACAGTTCTGGAACAACATCCTATGGACAGATGAGACCAAGATCAACTTGTACCAGAGTGATGGGAAGAGAAGAGTATGGAGAAGGAAAGGAACTGCTTATGATCCTAAGCATACCACCTCATCAGTGAAGCATGGTGCTGGTAGTGTCATGGCGTGGGCATGTATGGCTGCCAATGGAACTGCTTCTCTTGTATGTATTGATGATGTGACTGCTGACAAAAGCAGCAGGATAAATTCTGAAGTGTTTCAGGCAATATTACCTGCTTATATTCAGCCAAATGCTTCAGAACTCATTGGACGGCACTTCACAGTGCAGATGGACAATGACCCAAAGCATACTACAAAAGCAACCAAAGAGTTTTTTAAGGGAAAGAAGTGGAATGTTATGCAATGGCCGAGTCAATCACCGGACCTGAATCAGATTGAGCATGCATTTCACTTGCTGAAGACAAAACTGAAGGGAAAATGCCCCAAGAACAAGCAGGAACTGAAGACAGTTGCAGTAGAGGCCTGGCAGAGCATCACCAGGGATGGAACCCAGCGTCTGGTGATGTCTATGTGTTCCAGACTTCAGGCTGTAATTGACTGCAAAGGATTTGCAACCAAGTATTAAAAAGTGAAAGTTTGATTTATGATTTTATAACAAGACACGGAGGCTTCGTATTGCATAACTCTTTCTTTACTAAAATCCTCAGCAGCAAAGAGTTAATATAAAAAAGTGAATGACAAACCCCCAAATAACCCCTCCCATCAGCCAGTCCATAAATAGGTCCTCCCTCTACATATCTCCCTCTTTCTTTGCTGCTCCCCAGCAGATAAGTGCTCCTTAGTTTATTTGGTGATATATTACTTATTGTTTTTAGATTAATTTCTTAGAAATAAGGTTTTTATATATATTCCATTGGTCGGTTTACCTGGGTCTTATTTTATACAGTTATATATTGTAGCCTGCATTTTGTTTGTCTTTTTTCTTTTATCTAGGTCATTGTATCCTTACTGTGTGTGCGCATCTTCTGCGCTATTCCGCTTGCCCCTACTAGCGATTCTGGGTATTATCACAGTCCCCCCTTCTGTCCTCACCTTGTTTTTTCTGTCGCCATTGCCCCGCAATCTGTGCAGCGTTCGCGCTTCTTGCCGCCCGAAATCTCGCGATTTCCGGGATTTCGGCGGCAGTCTCCTTTAGGGGCGGGGCGCGCCGGGCCCAAAATCTCGGGCGCCATCTTTCTACCCCCGTTCTTACCTGTTTTCCCAGCCTAGGCCGCTCTCGGCGGCCATCTTGGTACACCGTGGGTGTAGGGGGCGTTTCTCTTTTCTCCCCTCCACCCACCGTTCGACTTCCGGTTCAGTGTCTGCACGTACGCATCGGCTCCTGCAGCTGTCCTCTTGCTGTCGGTCGGTTCTTTTTTGTCTTGTCTGTCCTAACCAGGAGTGACTAACTCCTCATGTCTCTGCCCAGTGACACCCCCCTATCTCAGGGGATCCCTACTACCGGACCCATAGCGCCCCCTGCGGTTGTTAACCCCAGACAAGCTGAATCACATGTAATGGATTTACAGCAATCCATTTCTTCGGCTATTGCTAGTGCCATGGGTAACATGTCCTCTATTATATCCCAATCTGTTTCTCAGGCGCTTAGGGCACAAAACCCAGTCGCCACCCCCACTATTTACCCGGCTCCTGTTACCTCCAGAAGTGATGATGTAGATGGCTTAGTTCCATCAAAT
This sequence comes from Bufo bufo, assembly GCF_905171765.1. Taxonomy (NCBI): domain Eukaryota; kingdom Metazoa; phylum Chordata; class Amphibia; order Anura; family Bufonidae; genus Bufo; species Bufo bufo. The sequence continues at coordinate 30,292,813 of NC_053389.1, read as the reverse complement.
GACAACGTGCATAGGTCACGTAAGAGGGCCTGTCCGCGCCAGGCGGAAAAAGCGCGCCCCTGGAAGTCCGCTCGGGCTCGTCCCGACTATAGCTCTGACTCGGATATTGAGTCTAATGAGGAGGTTTTGAGTGAGGATCATTATTCCTCTGATATGGACCTTGAAGGGGTCCAGGTGGCTGACCAATTTTCTGATTTCCCCCCCCTCCCTCCTACCCCTTCAGGCTCTGGTCCAGAAGCTGGTACCTCGGGTCCTCACTCCCTGGTTGATCTGCAGGGTGCTCCCCTCTTTGATCCGGACAACCTTCACCACCCCAGGTCGGCTGAATGGTTACCCATACCTCACGTGGCCCACTATTTGGAGACTAGAGTGAGAAAGCCGCTCTCCAAGGAGACCCGGAATAAGTTGAAGGCAGAATGCCCCCGTCCCCTGATACCAAATAAGGTGTGCGAAACACCAAACGTGGATCCCAAGATGATCCAATTCCTTTCTAAATCGGGCTTTAATCCCCGCAAAGGCCTTGATTCCGCTCTCAGAGCTTGTCAGGACAAGCTCCTAGACAGTCTAGGACCCCTGACAAAAATGTTTGAAATGGCTGAAACTGCCAGATCTGAGGGTACGGCCATAGACCCAGAAGAATTAAGTGGCTGGGCGCAACGCGCCATTTGTTTGATTGGGAATGTTAATTCCTCTCTCTCCATAGAACGGAGAAAAGCTCTTCTTATGAAGATTGAGGCCAAATTGTCCAATATGGCACTGACTGAGATGGGCAAGGAGGCCCAGGGGCTCTTCTTTGGGGATAACTTCATCAAAGATTTAGGGAAGTTTGTGGGAGCGTTTACTGCCCTTGACAAAGCGCAAAGCTCCATGCGCAAGGTTTTTCATGGACGTGTCTCTGGCAGGGCCGGCAGCTTCAGGGGCCGACTGTCCGGCCGTGTCCATTTCCAGACGCGTGGAAACGCTCGAGGCTCCTATCAGCAACGTGCTTCGTTCCAGGACCAGAGGCAGCAGTCCTCCTTCTTCCCGTCCAGGGGTCAGTCGTACCGTCCCAGAGGATTCAGAGGCTCTGTTGGTTCAAGACGTCCACTCGGTAAGTCCTCAAAGTCTATGGTTTTCTTCCAGCCATTGTATCGGGGGCAGACTCCGACATTTTTTACCTGCCTGGAGCCGTGTCACCTCCGATCCGTGGGTGCTTGCCACGATTCAAGGATTCCAGATAGATCTGGTAGTTGCTCAGTTGTCGCTTCCGGAGCCTCATCCGCTGGTCTTATCGGAATCGGCTCGGTCTCTCATGGACCTAGAACTCCATTCCCTTGTGGTCAAAGGAGCAATAGAGAGAGCTTCCCCCCATTCGGTCGGAATAGTCAGCTCTATCTTTTTAGTGGAAAAGAAGGGAGGTCAATTCCGTCCTGTAATAAATTTACGGAGACTGAACAGGTTTGTATGTTACCGCCATTTCAAAATGGAAGGGATTCATCTTCTCAGGGACCTTCTTCTCCCAGGGGACTGGATGGCGAAGCTAGATTTGAAGGATGCTTACCTGACGGTGCCGGTCTCCCCTCAGTCCAGACTACTCCTTCAATTTCGCTGGCACAACCTGCTCTGGCAATTCACGTGCCTACCGTTTGGCCTCTCGTCAGCCCCTTGGTGTTTCACCAAGTTAATGAGACCGGTGGTGGCTTGGCTTCGCAGCCAGGGTATTCGTCTGGTGATTTATCTAAACGACATCCTCTTCATGGCTCAATCCCCTTCGGAGCTCCTTTCTCATCTACACTCTGCAATGTCTCTCATTACAGATCTTGGTTTCGTCCTCAACACCGAGAAATCCTGCCTGCAGCCATCCAGGTCGATAGAGTTTCTGGGATTTGTCGTGAACTCCAGCGAGCTTTCCCTTTTTCTTCCGAGAACCAAGGTCAAGTCCATACGGAAGGAACTTCGTCACGCTCTGAGACTTCCTCAGTTGTCCCTTCGTCACTTAGCTCGCATTATTGGTCTCCTCTCCTCCTCCATCCAAGAGATTTTCCCGGCTCCTCTTCACTACCGGGCGTTGCAAAGGCTCAAGATCGCCCACTTACAAGCGGGGGCCTCCTATGCGGATCTGGTGACTCTGGATTGCGAGACGAGGGACGAACTGGCGTGGTGGATATCCAACCTCGACGCGTGGAATGGCAAGGCCATAGTGGGACCCCAACCCGACCTGATTGTGGAATCGGATGCCAGCCTTCTCGGCTGGGGTGCTTACTGCAACGGGGTCTCCACCGGAGGTCCTTGGTCAGGCAACGAAACTCACCTTCATATCAACGCTCTGGAACTCTTGGCAGGTTCCTTTGCCATACGCAGCTTCACCAGCGACAGGATTTCGGCTTGCATCAGACTCAGAATGGACAATGTGTCTGCAGTACGTTACGTCAATGCCATGGGGGGCACCCATTCTTCGATTCTGTCTCATTTGGCGAAGGAGTTTTGGACTTTTTGCCTCGACAAGGGCTTCACAGTAATCGCGGAATATATTCCAGGTCTCAGCAATACCTTCGCAGACTGGAGCTCTCGCCACTCATCGGATTTCAGCGACTGGAAATTAGATCCAACGGTATTCTCCTCCATCATGTCGACTTGGGGACCCCTATCTATAGATCTTTTTGCTTCTCGGTGGAACGCTCAGCTCCCGCGCTTCTACAGTTGGAGACCAGACCTGTTGTCGGAAGCTGTGGATGCCCTTCTTCAGGATTGGTCGGATCATCGAGCTTACGCTTTCCCTCCGTTTGCTCTCATCCCGCGGGTGCTGTCTTAGGTTCGTCGTCAACAGGCGGACTTGGTGCTGGTCGTGCCCTTTTGGCAAGCCCAATCGTGGTTTCCTCAACTCCTGGAACTTCTAGTGGAGGACCCCCGACTTCTCCCATCATTTCCGGATCTCCTTCGGGGACCCCTGGATCAACATCATCCACTGGTGTCAGACGGCTCTCTCACTCTCCTCGCGTGCAGAGTTTCGGGGAACAGTGGAATGTCTAGGGAGTATCGAGAACAACTAGTATCCTTTTGGAGAGCGCATGGGCTCCCGGCACCACACGGGCCTATCAGTCAGCCTGGAATCGCTGGTCTGGTTGGTGCTCGGGACGAAGTTTGGATCCCTTTTCAGCACCTGTGACGGACGTGCTCGATTTCCTGTCATCCCTGTTTGAGGAAGGTAAGGCCTATAGGTCCATTAACCTTTTCCGCTCTGCCATCTCTTCTCGCCACCAGGGTTTTGCGGGTTGCCCGGCGGGTCAGCACCCCTTGGTGTGTCGACTCCTAAAAGGATCTCGCTTATCTCGTCCACCCAGGCCACGTTTCACTAGCTCCTGGGATGTGATGCTGGTCCTTCGTTTTTTCACGGCCTGGCCCCTCAATTCGGAGTTATCTCTTCGCCAAATTTCGGCTAAGTTGGTCACCCTTCTGTGCTTAATTTCCTGCAAAAGGGTCTCGGACGTACGTGCCTTGGATTTTGATGCCTTATCTTTTACTCCTAGCGGGGTTTCATTTAACGTATCTCGCCGCACCAAAACTAATATTCGGTCGGTTTGCTATCCGTCCTTTCCGGATAACGTTTCCCTTTGTCCGGTGCAATGTTTACAGGAGTATTTAGGACGCACGACTTCCTTACGTAATCCTCTTTCTCCACAACTTTTCATTTCTTTCCGCAGACCCTTTCTTCCGGTCACTAGTGTCACCCTTTCCCGTTGGGTTAAATGGATTTTGTCTCAGGCCGGAGTTGATACGTCTATCTTCACGGCTCATTCGATTAGAGGAGCCTCTGCTACATCCATGACTGTTGCCGGAGCCCGGTTGGAGGATGTCCTACGATTGGCGGATTGGTCTAGAGCTTCTACGTTTAGGGAGTTTTACTTCAGACCGCCTCCTCATGCTTTTTCTACTGTAATGTCGTCACATTAAACTTGCAATACGAAGCCTCCGTGTCTTGTTATAAAATTGCATGATTTTCCTATTTTATGACGTAAAGTCATGATTTTATTAAAGACACGGAGGCGAGTATTGCCCACCCTACTTTCCCCCCCCCCCACTTGTTTCAGGTCCTGATGTTCGTATTACCGTATATTGTTATATTTCATTATATTTTATTATATATTTTTTATTATATTTTATATTATTTATATTACCGTTATTTATTACGTCTATTTCTTGAATATGGTTTATATTATAGATTTTATATTGATCTTTGTCGCCACATGATTGGTTACGTTTCCAGGTCTATGTATTACCTTCGTCTTCTTTTTCTGTTGTCTCCTTAGGCTGACTTCTGGTTTTCACCACGTGATGTTTCCAAGAAACTCTTAGTTCTGGTTGACCGCTGTTCCGGTTGAGTTTCCGGTGTTCAGGTTCGAGTTCCACGGATCCCAGTTGTGTCCGATTGGAGGAGTATCGGTTCGGTTTCGTGTATGGATCGGCTAGTCACATCAAAGAAAGAGGAAGATATGTAGAGGGAGGACCTATTTATGGACTGGCTGATGGGAGGGGTTATTTGGGGGTTTGTCATTCACTTTTTTATATTAACTCTTTGCTGCTGAGGATTTTAGTAAAGAAAGCGGCTGTATGAGCCGGGGCTATATCCATGAATGGAGATGGAAGTAACACGGACTCACCCAGAGATAACAGCGAAGTTCGTTTCGGCGTACCTTCGTCAGGGGGTAACGCCATCACTGTGGGGATAGCTATTTAAACAGCCCCTGGCCAATCCGCGTTTTGATAATGATTGCCCCCACCTGAACATCCGTGGGCGCACCGAGCGCGGCGGCCAGATCTCCGTAGTCACGCCCATGGGCATCACGCCATGACGCGGTGAGCCACATGACCTAGAGACGCCCCGGGGCAGGACACAGAGCGCGGCCCCGCAATTCTGCGCGCACCATGTCAGTCGGGGGAATCCAAAACAGACATATATAGAAAGAATGTATCCGTAATCAGAAACCATATTAGAAGAGAAGCCGCTGTTGCTGCAGATATTATTACAATGCAGTAATATTATAGCGATCCAGCGGAATATATTATCAGCCCGTGTTTAATATACAAATCAACCGATCAAATATCCATAATATCCTCAGAAGTTAGAATCAGACATCTGCCTGTATCTGTATGTTTATATAAAACACGTGTACGTCTCATATCACGCTGCATGATGTCACGTCTCAATTACGTCTTATATCAACCCTACGGGTCAATACCTCCACAGGTCATATATAAGTAACACTTCACAGGTATCCCAAGTACCACATAGATAAATAATACCATTATTACTCCAGTACATGTGTGAACCATACAATTGTAGGATTTTACTAATTTATGACGTAAAGTCATGATTTTATGAAAGACACGGAGGCGAGTATTGCTTAACTCTTTCTTTACTTAAAATAGCAGCAAAGAAGATAATCTGAAAAAAATCATCATTACAGAGGTAACATAAGCCCCTCCCCCTTAGTCCTCCATAAAGGGACCTCCTCCACATCTCCACTTCCTCTTTCTTTGGTAACGGATCTGCACACCGAAACTGGAAACTGCCGGGAATCCAAACAGCCGGCGTGAATTCAAACGATGCTCAACAACGGAACAATCCCCAAACGAAATCCTGGTAGGACGTGACAACACTGGGGAACACCAACCACAGACTGCTGGGCTCTGTAATCAACCTGGAAAGAAAAATAGAAATAAATAGCGAGGAGCCAAGAGGAAACTCCAAATAGTTGTACTGATACCGTCACAGGTAATGCAAAGGACATCATCAATTTTATGCATATATAAAATAATACAAAAATATATATAACGGGAGGGATAAAAGAGAGGGTGGGGCAATACTCGCCTCCGTGTCTTTCATAAAATCATGACTTTACGTCATAAATTAGTAAAATCCTACAATTTTATATCAAGACACGGAGGCTTCATATTGCTAGTTTAAAGCCGACTCACAATGGAAGAAAACACATGCGGGCCCGGTCTGAAGTAGAAATCCCTGAAGGTCGAAACTCGAGACCAGTTTGCTAGCCTCATGACATCCTCCAATCTAGCCCCCGATAGGGTAAGGGACGTGGCCGCGGCACCTCGAACCGAATGCGCCGTGAAAATGGAGGTGTCAATGCCAGATAGGGATAAAATCCATTTCACCCAACGTGATAAAGTGACACTAGTGACAGGAAGGTGAGGCCGACGGAAAGAGATGAACAGCTGCGAACGAGAAGTAGACCGCAGATGCGAAGTTCGCGCTTCGTATTCCCTAAGACATGCAACCGGACACAGGATAGAGGATTCCCGAAAGGCCGGATAATCCACAGACTTAATACTGGTCTTAGTGCGACGTGAGATATTAAAAGTCACACCTTCCGGGGTAAACGAACGAGCATCGTAGTCCAACGCCCGAACGTCCGAAACCCTCTTACAGGAGACCAGACAAAATAAAGTAACTAACTTGGCCGAAAGCTGACGCAAAGAGAGTTCCGAATTGACCGGCCAAGACGACAGAAAAGATAAAACTACAGATACGTCCCAAGAACTCGAAAAACGAGGACGGGGAGGCCGTGTAAGGCGCGAGCCCCTGAGCAAACGACAAACCAGGGGATGACGCCCAGCTGGATAGCCTTCGAACCCCCTATGGCCAGACGAAATGGCCGACCTAAAAACATTAATGGTACGATAAGCCTTACCATCCTTGTACAAAGAAGAAAGGAACAAGATGATATTATTCACCGAGGTTGTAACGGGATCCAGATTCCTGAGCAGGCACCAACCAGACCAAGACTGCCATGCCGACTTGTAAGCTCGTCTGGTGCCGGGGGCCCACGCGCTCTCCAAAAGGAACCTAGCCGTCTCTGAAACATCCGTGGGTGGATCGGAGATCCCGAAATCCTGCAAGCCAGTAGGCGCAGGGAGCCGGAAACTACAAGAGGGTGTGATTGATTCAACGGCCCCCGCAATAGGGCCGCTGAGTGGGGCAACAACAGAGGATAGTCCACCAACAACTCCAGGAGCTGAGGGAACCACGATTGAGTGTTCCAGAAAGGGATCACTAAGACCAACTCCGCCTCTTGGTAACGTACCATGGCCAGGACCCGTGGAATCAGGGAGAAAGGAGGAAAAGCATACATCAGGTTCCCTGACCACCGTTGTAAGAAGGCATCTACTGCCTCCGCAGATGGGTCCGGCCTCCAACTGAAGTACCTGGGGAGCTGGGCGTTCCAACGAGATGCGAAGAGGTCGATATAAAACGGACCCCAGAGGGATAACACAGAAGCGAAGATTTCCTCGTCCAATCTCCAATCGCTGGAGTCGGACATGAAACGAGAGCTCCAATCGGCCCGAGTATTGTGGAGTCCCGGTAAGTACTCCGCCACTACCGAGACGTTGTTGGAGAGGCAAAAATCCCAAAACTCCTTGGCCAGATGAGTTAACATCTTGGAACGGGTGCCACCCATGGAGTTGATATACCGGACTGCCGAGACGTTGTCCATCCGTAGGCGTACACACGCTCTGGCCCGTCCGTTGACAAAACTGCGGATCGCAAAGGATCCCGCAAGGAGCTCCAGGGCATTGATGTGCAGGGATGATTCCGAGGACGCCCAAGGGCCTCCGGTGGACATCCCCTCGCAATGGGCCCCCCAGCCCAGGAGACTGGCGTCTGACTCCACAACCAGGTCCGGTCGAGGGCCAAAAATGGCCCTCCCGTTCCACGCGGACAGATTGGCAATCCACCAAACTAGCTCGTCCCGAGTGTCTGAGTCTAGAATGATGAGGTCCGCATAGGTGGCTCCCGCCTGCAGATGAGCAATCTTCAGGCGTTGCAAGGCCCGATAATGCAGTGGGGCTGGGAAAATCGCCTGGATAGAGGACGACAGGAGACCTATCACTCTGGCCAATTGGCGAAGAGATACCTGAGGCAGAGCCAACGTGCGACGCAATTCCTTGCGTATGGAACTGACCTTTACTGTGGGGAGACTGAGAGACAGAGCCTCTGAATCCACCAGGAAACCTAGGAACTCCAAAGTCCTGGACGGGATCAAACAGGATTTCTCCCGGTTGATAATGAACCCTAAACTGGTGAGAAGGGACATCGCCAGATGAAGATGATTTAGGATGGTGGAATAATCCTTGGCCATGATCAGGATATCGTCCAGATATACTATGAGCCTCACACCTCGGCTGCGGAGCCAGGCCATGATCGGGCGAAGCAATTTCGTGAAACACCATGGGGCGGATGACAGGCCAAAGGGGAGGCACGTGAACCGCCACAGGGCGTTCCGCCAACGGAACTGCAACAGATCTCTTGAGGATGGAGCAATTGGTACAGTCAGGTATGCGTCCTTTAGGTCTAGTTTCACTAGCCAATCCTGCGGAAGTAGCATATCCCGAAGGAGGTGGATGCCCTCCATCTTGAAATGCCGGTATCTCACAAAGGAATTTAGGGCCTTCAGGTTTATAACTGGCCGGAATTGACCCCCTTTTTTCTCCACGAGGAAGATATTGCTGATCACTCCCTGAGGGGACCGGGAGGCTGGTTCTATGGCTCCTTTCAGGAGCAACTGATTTAATTCCTCGTCTATGAGGAGTTGGGCCGACAAGGACGTCTGAATGTGTGGAAGGGACCTTAAAAGATACGGGCTTGACACAAGCTCTATGTGAAACCCCAGTATTGTGGATAGAATCCATGGGTCTGAAGTGACAGTGGCCCACACATGGGAAAAGAAACGGAGTCTGCCCCCTATACATCGGTCCGAAAAAGGGGAAAGAAACTGTTGACTTACCGAAAGGGCGTCGAAGGTTCGGTTGACCCCGATAGGATCTGCCTCGTCCAAAAGAACCCCGTGCTGGAAAGAAGGATGGCGGTTGCCTGGGGTCCTGACCAAAGGACCGGAAGGATGACGAAGAGGGACCTCGTCCCGAGCCACGGGACTGGAAGGAGGAACGGCCGGCCAGACGGCCCCTTGAACTGCCGGCCCTGGAGGAAAACCGGTTACTGAAAACCTTGCGCATAGATGTTTGCGCCTTATCAAGGGCAGTAAATGTGCCCACAAATTTTCCCAGCTCCTTTATAAAGGGATCACCAAAAAGGAGTCCCTGGGCGTCTTTGCCCGACTCAGTAAGGGCCATGTTGGCCAATTTAGGTTCCATCTTGATTAAAATGGCCTTCCTACGTTCTATGGCAATAGAAGTGTTGGCGTTGCCTGCCAGGCATATGGCCCGTTGGACCCAGCCTCTAAGTTCCTCCGGGTCTACTAGCCTTCCTTCAGACTTAGCAGATTCCGCCAAGTCAAAGATTTTGGCGAGTGGCCCCATAATGTCCAATAATTTGTCCTGGCATGCCCGAAGGGCTGAATCCAGGCCTCTACGGGGACTAAACCCTGACTTAGACAGAAATTGTACGACCTTAGGGTCGACTGTGGGCGTTTCACATACCCTGTTTGGTATAGTTGGACGTGGGCATTCAGCCCGCAGCTTGTTCCTAGCCTCCTTGCTAAGGGGCTTGCGGGCCATGGATTCAATATAGCTAGCGACATGAGGAGCCGGCAGCCACTCGGATGACCTGGGATGATGGAGTGAGTCCGGGTCAAATAATGGGGAGCCCGATGGATCCGTAAGGGGTGCCTGTGCGTCGGTCGCCGCAGACGACTTAGACGTAGACGGCCGGGAAACCGGATCAGGCTGCCCCTCATCCAGGTCAAACTCATCTCCCTCAGAGTTAACTGGGGAAAGTAACTCAACCTCCTCCTCAGACTCCTGAGAGTCAGACTCTGGTTGCGGCTGGGCTCTAGCCGCTTTCCAGTTCCGTGCACATTCTGCCTTGCGCGGATAGGCTCGTTTGCGCGACCGGAGCGCGCTGTCAGATGATGGAACTAAGCCATCGGTCAATGAGTTTCTGGAGGTATTAGGTAAAGACACAGTAGTATCCTGTGTCAAGGTAACTGTCTGGGCACAGAGGACCTGAGACAGGGAGCTGGTGAGGGCTGAGGAAACAGAGCCCATAGCAGACAAGATAGCGTCTGAAATGGACTGTTGTAAGGCCCTAGCCTGGGCATCTACCATAGAAGGAATAATCGCCCCAGAAGGGGGGGGCATAGCCTGGGGAGCAACATTATTGAGATCTAGCAAAGGGCTGTTAGCAACCAGAGAGGGGGTTGGAACCAGGGACATGATGGGCGATATGGGTAAACCAAAGGTACCTAAAATAACGACCCTATTAGGCAACTAATACAGGCGACAGGCAGGAGCGGTAAACCGAGGTGACCGTGGACACTGTACTGAGCTCCTTCCGAAATCTCGCGCGATCTCAGAAGCCGGGAAAAACCAGAAGAGGCCGGTGAGTGCGCGCGCCCGAAATCCCGCAATCGCGAGATCTCGGGCGCAACCCAAAATGGCCGCCGAACTCCCGCGATAACAGACGCGGCAGAAGAAGGAGAAGAACAGAAAATGGCGCCGAAGCGGGACCGCCGACGGGACAGGAGACCCCCCGGAGGCCGGTAAGAAACAACCAAGGCCGCGATGCGGCCGGAGACCACCGGAGAGTTGGAATAGCCTCCGGAACCGAACGAATGGCAAAAACAAACGCCGAGAACAAACAATGAGAAACGGGGGGGGAAAAAGACACCCAAATACAAATAAATCACAAAGGGGGGGGAAAACGCGACCCCTAGAAGAAAAACCCTAAGGAAAAAACAACTGTAAGACAATGTCTAAGGCAAAAAACAGGCAGTTAACGAACAAGATCAATAAATACACACAAATCTTACTCCCATAGCCCAGAGGACTATGGTGAGGTACTTATCTGAATAGCAGCAGCAAAGAAAGAGGAAGTGGAGATGTGGAGGAGGTCCCTTTATGGAGGACTAAGGGGGAGGGGCTTATGTTACCTCTGTAATGATGATTTTTTTCAGATTATCTTCTTTGCTGCTATTTTAAGTAAAGAAAGAGTTAAGCAATATGAAGCCTCCGTGTCTTGATATAAAATTAGAATTACCTAAGATAATTGATATTAAAATTAAAAATGAACTCCGCTAAACAAGTCTGCAAAAAATGAATCATTAAGAAGACTCGGGAAGATAGTGTGTGTGAGATGGGTGATGGCGCCAGTGAAAGGAAGGGGGAGGGGAAGTGCCTTGATGAGAGGACAAAAAATAATAATAATAACCAAAAAAGTGAAAATGTGCCAATCTATATGGAACGGGCGTGTGATTTTGTGGATTCATCCGGGGAACGGACATTTCTAATTAGACACAATCTCACTTGCTCTAGCTCTAGGGTGGTCCACTATGCTTCATGCCCATGCAAGAAAATGTATGTAGGGCTGACTACTCGCGAGCTGAAGGTTCCGGTACGCGAACACGTGAAAGATATTATTGCAGCAGCAGGAGGTATTCACATAGGACACCGCAACCAAAAGCGTCTGTATGAGCCCACCGGGGCTATATCCTGCCTATACACAGGCAAATGTAGATCAAAACCCATCGCCAGACATTTTAAGGAATACCCCAGATTACTTAAAGTAAAAGGGATTGACTGTATCAGGTTAAATATGAGAGCAGGTAACATATCAAAAAAATTGGCGCAGATTGAAAGCCGCTGGATATGGACACTTGGAACTTTGCGTCCAAGAGGCCTTAATGAGAATTTGGGTTTCTCGCCATTTCTTTGATCACCATCACTGTGGGGTATCTCTATACTGCCTCTTTTAATGCTTTATTGTTTACATTTGAATATGTTTTTATCATGACCTTTCTGTTTCTCCAGCCCCAGGTCAGTTATTAGTGGAGCTGCTGGTTGGTGGCCGTCCGTGGCATCTGTAATTGTTCTGCGTGGGATGTCCTACATTATACTATCGGCTCTACGCTATCCCGGACTGTCCGAGGCCATATCGCTGCTTCACCATATTTGTACATACACGTCCTGCTCCGCCTAATGTTGCCTTTATGAATTTCTCATGATATTTTTATTGTAATATATTATTCCTCAGCGTGTTTTATAATGTTCTCCACCTATTCACATTGTGTTACCCGCATATCCCGGCACATTCATCTATATCATGTAATTCAGATATTATCATCCATCTCCCTCACTATTTTATGATTATCTTGCCTCCTGTAGGCAATAACCATATAGATTGGCACATTTTCACTTTTTTTATTATTATTATTATTTTTTGTCCTCTCATCATGGCACTTCCCGTCCCCCTTCCTTTCACTAGCATCATCACTCATTCCATCTCACACACACTATCTTCCCGAGTCTTCTTAATGATTCATTTTTTGCAGACTTGTTTAGCGGAGTTCATTTTTTATTTTAATATCAATCATCTTAGGTAATTCTAATTGTATGGTTCTCACATGTACTGGAGTAATAATGGTATTATTTATCTATGTGGTACTTGGGATACCTGTGAAGTGTTACTTATATATGACCTGTGGAGGTATTGACCCATAGGGTTGATATAAGAGGTAATTGAGACGTGACATCATGCGGGGTGATATGAGACGTACACGTGTTTGATATAAACATACAGATACAGGCAGATGTCTGATTCTAACTTCTGAGGATATTATGGATATTTGTATAATAAACACGGGCTGATAATATATTCCGCTGGATCGCTATAATATTACTGCATTGTAATAATATCTGCAGCACGCTATCTCTGGGTGAGTCCGTGTTACTTCCATCTCCATTCATGGATATAGCCCCGGCTCATACAGCCGCTTCTGTTCGCGGTTTCCTGTGTGAACGCCTCCTGCGGACACTACCCGCTATAGTTACATTGCCCGGTAATTGCAACCATGTTTCCATATTAGGACTCCATCACTGCTGATGTCACACATGTCGGCGGCACTGTAATGCTGGGGTCTGTGCTCCCATCCCCCTTGTTTTATGGTATTTATTATCCATAGATTTTTTGTAATTAATAAAGTTACTATGTTTCATTATTGGACGTCTGTGAGCTTCAGTTCTCTTGTTTTTCCTACGTCACACAGGAGATGTAGCGCAGATAATGTCGCTCTCTGCGGCGGTCAAACAATTGCAGGATGCGCTATAATATATATTGCTGCCAGATACGACCATTGTCCTTAGAAGGTCTTGTGGGTCTCTAGCACCGACCCTGCACCGTCTGTCGCTCCTACAGCTCGGCTCTCCCTGACTAACACTGAGCACCGATGGCGCGTTCCGGCCAGCCAATCACTGTCCTGCCAGCAACCGACATGGCTGCGGCATTACAGTGAGGGCAGCACTTACCTGCACCTTTATTGGCCGCGTAGCATTGCGCTCGAGCACACGAGGTATTCGGCCGAACACCGCCAGGCGCCGAGCATGCTCGATCAGCACTAGTTTTGATGCGTTTTTCCCGCAACGTTTACAAACAACATCTCTTAGCAACAATCAGTGAAAAACGCATTGCCTCCGGATTCGCTTGCGGACGCGATGCGTTTTTCACTGAAGCCTCATTCACTTCTATCGGGCCAGGGCTGCGTGAAAACCGCAGACTATAGAACACGCTGCGATTGAAATGAATGGGTCCGGATTCAGTGCGGATGCTGTGCGTTCACGTCACGCATTTCACCCGCCCGTGTGAACGCGGCCTTAGTGTGCGATGTGTTCATATACAGCCGAAGGAAGTTACAATCCACACAAACCGCTCATTATAGAAGAACAATTAAAATCGCAGAAGTCGTCGTCACCTTATGGACCGCACTGACTACAAGGCCGTGTCCGTTCTGCAGTCAGGATGCTCGGGGGGGGGGGGGGGGGGGGGACGCCCCTGTGTATTTAAGTTTTATTTAGCCTCTGTTTTTGAAGTGTTTCTGCCCGGTTTTGAACTCATTATCACCATCTACATTGAATGTAAAATCCCCACTGAGCTGTACAGGAGCTATATTCTGGCTGACAACATCAGTAGTAGTTTGTATTATGTATTCATCTATAGCACAAGTATAGCAAGGGGCATGTCCTTTCTGCTGCAGCTCTCCCCCTATCACAGCTCAGGGGAGTGTCCTTTCTGCTGCAGCTCTCTCCCTATCACAGCTCAGGGGCGTGTCCTTTCTGCTGCAGCTCTCCCCCTATCACAGCTCAGGGGAGTGTCCTTTCTGCTGCAGCTCTCTCCCTATCACAGCTCAGGGGCGTGTCCTTTCTGCTGCAGCTCTCTCCCTATCACAGCTCAGGGGCGTGTCCTTTCTGCTGCAGCTCTCTCCCTATCACAGCTCAGGGGCATGTCCTTTCTGCTGCAGCTCTCTTCCGATCACAGCTCTGGGGTGTGTCCTTTCTGCTGCAGCTCTCTCCCTATCGCAGCGCAGGGCGTGTCCTTTCTGCTGCAGCTCTCTCCCTATCACAGCGCAGGGCGTGTCCTTTCTGCTGCAGCTCTCTCCCTATTACAGCTCAGGGGCGTGTCCTTTCTGCTGCAGCTCTCCCCCTATCACAGCTCAGGGGCATGTCCTTTCTGCTGCAGCTCTCTTCCGATCACAGCTCAGGGGTGTGTCCTTTCTGCTGCAGCTCTCTCCCTATCGCAGCGCAGGGGCGTGTCCTTTCTGCTGCAGCTCTCCCCCTATCACAGCTCAGGGGAGTGTCCTTTCTGCTGCAGCTCTCTCCCTATCACAGCTCAGGGGCATGTCCTTTCTGCTGCAGCTCTCTTCCGATCACAGCTCTGGGGTGTGTCCTTTCTGCTGCAGCTCTCTCCCTATCGCAGCGCAGGGCGTGTCCTTTCTGCTGCAGCTCTCTCCCTATCACAGCGCAGGGCGTGTCCTTTCTGCTGCAGCTCTCTCCCTATTACAGCTCAGGGGCGTGTCCTTTCTGCTGCAGCTCTCCCCCTATCACAGCTCAGGGGCATGTCCTTTCTGCTGCAGCTCTCTTCCGATCACAGCTCAGGGGTGTGTCCTTTCTGCTGCAGCTCTCTCCCTATCGCAGCGCAGGGGCGTGTCCTTTCTGCTGCAGCTCTCCCCCTATCACAGCTCAGGGGAGTGTCCTTTCTGCTGCAGCTCTCTCCCTATCACAGCTCAGGGGCGTGTCCTTTCTGCTGCAGCTCTCTCCCTATCACAGCTCAGGGGCATGTCCTTTCTGCTGCAGCTCTCTCCCTATCACAGCGCAGGGCGTGTCCTTTCTGCTGCAGCTCTCTCCCTATTACAGCTCAGGGGCGTGTCCTTTCTGCTGCAGCTCTCCCCCTATCACAGCTCAGGGGAGTGTCCTTTCTGCTGCAGCTCTCTCCCTATCACAGCTCAGGGGCGTGTCCTTTCTGCTGCAGCTCTCTCCCTATCACAGCTCAGGGGCATGTCCTTTCTGCTGCAGCTCTCTCCCTATCACAGCGCAGGGCGTGTCCTTTCTGCTGCAGCTCTCTCCCTATTACAGCTCAGGGGCGTGTCCTTTCTGCTGCAGCTCTCCCCCTATCACAGCTCAGGGGAGTGTCCTTTCTGCTGCAGCTCTCTCCCTATCACAGCTCAGGGGCGTGTCCTTTCTGCTGCAGCTCTCTCCCTATCACAGCTCAGGGGCATGTCCTTTCTGCTGCAGCTCTCTTCCGATCACAGCTCAGGGGTGTGTCCTTTCTGCTGCAGCTCTCTCCCTATCACAGCTTAGGGGCGTGTCCTTTCTGCTGCAGCTCTCTCGCTATCACAGCTCAGGGGAGTGTCCTTTCTGCTGCAGCTCTCTCCCGATCACAGCTCAGGGGCGTGTCCTTTCTGCTGCAGCTCTCTCCCTATCACAGCTCAGGGGGCATGTCCTTTCTGCTGCAGCTCTCTCCCTATCGCAGCTTAGGGGCGTGTCCTTTCTGCTGCAGCTCTCTCCCTATCACAGCGCAGGGCGTGTCCTTTCTGCTGCAGCTCTCTCCCTATCACAGCTCAGGGGGCATGTCCTTTCTGCTGCAGCTCTCTCCCTATCACAGCTCAGGGGCGTGTCCTTTCTGCTGCAGCTCTCTCCCTATCACAGCTCAGGGGAGTGTCCTTTCTGCTGCAGCTCTCTCCCGATCACAGCTCAGGGGCGTGTCCTTTCTGCTGCAGCTCTCTCCCTATCACAGCTCAGTGGCATGTCCTTTCTGCTGCAGCTCTCTCCCTATCACAACTCAGGGGCGTGTCCTTTCTGCTGCAGCTCTCTGACGATCACAGCTCACGAGGCAGTTGAAGGATGAAATTGAGCATGTGCAGCTGGACAAACAAAATAAGAAAAAAAGGCGGCAGAAGGTCCTATACAGATACAATTTCGGTTTCGTGGGACAACCCCTTTAATTGGACCTGCATTTTATAAAGTGTCTGCAGCATTCTCCCTGATAAGAAACAAAACTAATATTTCATTGTATAATATTTTACAGCAACACTGAACCACTGGAGGGCAGCAGTGATGCTGTAGGTTCTTCAGCAGAATTCTGCTTGCAGCTCTGGATGTGATTGGAGTAGAACACAAGATTTGTACGAGCAAAGTTTTTTTCAGCTTTGTAAGTTGCTTTATAGCAGGGATGCTTAACCTGCGGCCCTACAACTGTTGCAAAACTACAACTCCCAGCATTCCCAGGCAGCCTACAGCTATCAGCCTACAGCAGGGCATGATGGGAGTTGTAGTTTTACAACAGCTGGAGGGCCGCAGGTTGAGCATCCCTGCAGTTTATAGCATAAAATGAGCCTCTGCTGTTCTACAAGGCTCCGTGCTGTATGGACCTCATTTCCAGAATTCAATTCAGAACTTACCTGGACACTGAATGAAATATCGAAGCAATAAGTGATCATTGCCCACAGTCCACGGGGGAGAAATGACAAGGCTGCAGGTTTATAATAATAGGCTATTATGGGGGATGTGGCGGCGGCGGCCTCTAATACCAGTATTGATCTGCCTCCCTGATTCTGATATCAGCCTCCAGGGCGACTCCATTTACTGCAATCAATTGTGTTTCGGGCCAGGTTCACACTGGGAGACGGTATGGCGGTCCTTAGTCGCATCGTGCATAGAACCAGGAATGGCTGAAATGTCTGGAGGGCGAAACATGCGAGTGGTGCCCCTTTCTGGATAATACTTCCATCACATCTTAATAATAGTATTAATGCTGTATACTGCCACACAGTGACGACATAGCGGTAACATACAGAACTTGCTTAAAGGGGTATTCCACTACTTACAAGTTATACCCTATCCAATGAATATACAATAGCTGCTAGATCAGAAGGGGTTACAATGTGGAGGCTACGTCACAGGACCTGAATGGACCAGCGGTCAGACGGCTGGAGATACCAGAGCGCCGTGCCCCACCATCTGCATCAGTGCCATAGACTGGAGGGGCAGCGGGGACAATGGACATGGGACCCCTGTTCTGGAAAAGGTGGGGGTCCAACTGCTGGGATAGGGAATAACTGATAATTACTGGAATACTCATTTAAAGGGGAGGTCCTACTTTAGACATTTAAAGCATATCCACCGGTAAGACCATCACCCGTCTCCAGAATGGGGTCACCGGTGAAGCAGCTGCCTATTTTTTATTAATTGTGCTCCTCAAAGTCCCTCCAGTGGCAATAATGCTCTCCCAGAATGCACTTACAGTGCCTTGCAAAAGTATGCATACCCCCTTGAGCTTTTCCACGTGTTTTTGCTTTTTTGGATTTTTATTTATTAAAAATGCTGACAGCCACGTATCACTGTCTTCTCGCGTCCCACGGACTTGTACTTCGTGTTGGTCTATCACATAAAGTCCCAATAAAATACATTTTCACACTAGCGGCAGGGGAGTCCGGCGGGTGAACAGCCTATCGGATCCATCCTGCCGCTCGTTCACGCGTGCCCCCGGACTGCCGCTCCATCCCCATTGACTATAATGGGGGCGGAGTTCCAGCGGCGGCGCGGCAGCGCACAGCACATGTGAACTAGTGGCAGGACGGATCAGACAGGCTGTTCACCCGCCGGACTCCCCTGCCGCTAGTGTGTGGGTGTATCTGGTTATAAGTGCACATAGACGGAGAGGTCGTGATCCCCATCATTGCCCTCGGCCGGGAGCGCCCCCACCCCCGACACCGCTATCATGGGGATCAGTCCACGCTGCTCTCTGCTTGAAACAAGGTTGATGCTGCTCCGTTGGACCCCCCCCCCCTCCATGATATAATGTATCAACCCAACAAAGGTTAATATAATCGTTGACCTCCTGAGAATCGTCTTCTCTGGCGCTTCTTCCCCGCTGATCTCCGTTACGTTGCCTATATGGTTATATAACACACTGTGCGGGAAAAGGCCAGGACTGGCGAAAGGCTGACCCTTTATTACATGCGTCTCATCATTGGATTAACCCTTTACGGCATCTCACGTGTTTCATATTATCGCCGCAGTTCACTAACCTTTTACTACCTGATCCATATTTTGTAAACCGGGTATTACCGGTTAATTGCGTTTAATACGGTGCAATTGTCTGTCGGGACTTATTAACCATTTCTTACCCTGCTCATTATACCGTTACTCATGGTTCTTTTCTTTTCTTCCTTCGTTTCTTCACAACCAATATTAAACACGAGGCAAAGTTTAGCCATTAAAGGGGTTGTCCAGAATTAGAAAAAAAACAGCGCCACCCCCTGCCTATGGGTTGTATCTGGTATTGCAGCTCAGCTCCACTGAAATGATTCGGGACGAGCTGCGAAAACACACACAAAAACCACTGTATTTCTTCTAAACTACTGAGACCCCCCTTCCCCATCCATCACTCAATGATTAAAGAGGTTTTCCAGGACGTTTTCCTCAGGATAGGTCACAATATAAAATCAGCGGGTGTCCGACTCCTGGCACCCCCGCCTATCAGCTTACCACAGCTCCGGTGAGCGCCACAGCCTCCTTGCGGCTTACCAAGCACAGCGCCATCCAATGGATAGTGGCTGTGCTTGGTATTGCGCTCTGTCCTAGGCCATTTGACTAATGAACGTGCCATCACACGGCGAGGAGGAGGCCTAAGTGCTCCTGGTGCGTCTCGGCCTCTGCGTACAGCAGATGGGTGGGGGTGCTGGGAGTCGGACCACTACCGATCACATATTGATGACCCCTCCTGAGAATAGGCCATCAGTATCAAAATACCGGAAAGCCCCTTTAATCATAGATTAGCCTTAACAGGGACCGCGTCACTCTTTTTTATTATTAGCCATTATTAACCCTTTATCTTTGATCCAGGATTACCACCCCTTTTCAGATTTCTGCAGATCAAGGACAGCCCCAACAGTCGGCTGTTTAGACCATTGGGAACCATTATGACCCAGTGGCAGTCCATTGATTTCAATGGTCCGGAGTCATAAAGGGGGACAGTAGAGTGGACAAGGGGCAGTCTGAATAAGGAGACCCCTCTGTATTATCTCATATAAACTATAACTGGACTCCTTCAGTAGTGCACCGATTTACCGAGTGATCTGGTACAACTGATCTGGACTGAGGGGCCCCTGGAGACTGAGGGCCCATTCCCAGTTGTTTGCACCTCTTCTTTATTACATGGTGCAGGGACTAAGCGGCTTGGAGGTGTTACCCAGCGCCAGAAGGGGGCACTGCTTCACTGCTTGCCTCTATGTTCCCCCCTGGACTGCTGAGCACCAGTAATAGTCATTCTGCATTCCGCGGCCATAAATCATAAAACTCCTGTTATAATGACATCATTAGACATTCCGCCGTCAGCCATTACATATAACCTATATATTGACAGTACTTCTTAACCCTTTATTAACCTTGCCATATTAGCTAGCTAGGACACAGTCCATTAGACATTGTTCAGGACTCTGCCGCCTGCACCTGCTCTACGCTCTTAAAGGGCCAGGCATTCCAGAGGCACACGGTGGAAATTGTATGCACACGTGTGTATAGTGATAGAGATGCAGCATAACCGGACATAGGAGCAGTACAAGAGAAGAAATGGAGAAGGAAGACACCGAGAGGGTACTAGACATGAATGGGAGGAGATAAGAGTCACATAGACAGACATGGGACAACCTTCCAAGCATGATAGACTTTTAGCTCCCATGTTTTTGATCTCAGGGTCTTAAATGCTGTCCAGAACTATCTGAAGCTTCAGGATCCTCCATTTCTGAGGTGTAGGGATGGTTCAGTGGTGGAAATGTTACATCATCAATTTACCTTCAGTTGAAATGTCTACTGCATTATTATGGACCTTCATACTGTAGTGGTTGCATAGACATTTATCTTGTGTCTCCTCTAATATGGTCCGTCTATAGACATATCTCATGTGCCACCTATAGACATATCTCATGTGCCACCTCTAATATGGTCCTTCTATAGACATATCTCATGTGCCACCTCTAATATGGTCCTTCTATAGACATATCTCATGTGCCACCTATAGACATATCTCATGTGCCACCTCTAATATGGTCCGTCTATAGACATAGCTCATGTGCCACCTCTAATATGGTCCTTCTATAGACATATCTCATGTAACACCTCTAATATGGTCCGTCTATAGACATATCTCATGTAACACGTCTAATATGGTCCTTCTATAGACATCTCATGTGCCACCTCTAATATGGTCCTTCTATAGACATAGCTCATGTGTCACCTCTAATATGGTCCTTCTATAGACATAGCTCATGTGCCACTTCTAATATGGTCCTTCTATAGACATAGCTCATGTGCCACCTCTAATATGGTCCTTCTATAGACATATCTCATGTGCCACCTCTAATATGGTCCGTCTATAGACATAGCTCATGTGCCACCTCTAATATGGTCCTTCTATAGACATATCTCATGTAACACCTCTAATATGGTCCGTCTATAGACATATCTCATGTAACACCTCTAATATGGTCCTTCTATAGACATATCTCATGTAACACCTCTAATATGGTCCGTCTATAGACATATCTCATGTAACACCTCTAATATGGTCCTTCTATAGACATCTCATGTGCCACCTCTAATATGGTCCTTCTATAGACATAGCTCATGTGCCACCTCTAATATGGTCCTTCTATAGACATATCTCATGTGCCACCTCTAACATGGTCCTTCTATAGACATATCTCATGTGCCACCTCTAATATGGTCCTTCTATAGACATAGCTCATGTGCCATCTCTAATATGGTCCTTCTATAGACATAGCTCATGTGCCACCTCTAATATGGTCCTTCTATAGACATAGCTCATGTGCCACCTATAATATGGTCCTTCTATAGACATAGCTCATGTGCCACCTCTAATATGGTCCTTCTATAGACATAGCTCATGTGCCACCTCTAATATGGTCCTTCTATAGACATAGCTCATGTGCCAGCTCTAATATGGTCCTCTATAGACATAGCTCATGTGCCACCTATAGACATATCTCATGTGCCACCTCTAATATGGTCCTTCTATAGACATAGCTCATGTGCCACCTCTAATATGGTCCTTCTATAGACATAGCTCATGTGCCACCTATAATATGGTCCTTCTATAGACATAGCTCATGTGCCACCTCTAATATGGTCCTTCTATAGACATAGCTCATGTGCCACCTCTAATATGGTCCTTCTATAGACATAGCTAATGTGCCAGCTCTAATATGGTCCTTCTATAGACATAGCTCATGTGCCACCTATAGACATATCTCATGTGCCACCTCTAATATGGTCCTTCTATAGACATAGCTCGTGTGCCACCTCTAATATGGTCCTTCTATAGACATAGCTCATGTGCCACCTCTAATATGGTCCTTCTATAGACATATCTCATGTGCCACCTCTAATATGGTCCTTCTATAGACATAGCTCATGTGCCACCTATAATATGGTCGTTCTATAGACATATCTCATGTGCCACCTCTAATATGGTCCTTCTATAGACATAGCTCATGTGCCACCTATAGACATATCTCATGTGCCACCTCTAATATGGTCCTTCTATAGACATATCTCATGTGCCACCTCTAATATGGTCCTTCTATAGACATAGCTCATGTGCCACATCTAATATGGTCCTTCTATAGACATAGCTCATGTGCCACCTTTAGACATATCTCATGTGCCACCTCTAATATGGTCCTTCTATAGACATATCTCATGTGCCACCTCTAATATGGTCCTTCTATAGACATATCTCATGTGCCACCTCTAATATGGTCCTTCTATAGACATATCTCATGTGCCACTTCTAATATGGTCCTTCTATAGACATATCTCATGTGCCACCTATAGACATATCTCATGTGTCACCTCTAATATGGTCCTTCTATAGACATATCTCATGTGCCACATCTAATATGGTCCTTCTATAGACATATCTCATGTAACACCTCTAATATGGTCCTTCTATAGACATATCTCATGTAACACCTCTAATATGGTCCTTCTATAGACATATCTCATGTGCCACATCTAATATGGTCCTTCTATAGACATATCTCATGTAACACCTCTAATATGGTCCTTCTATAGACATATCTCATGTGCCACCTCTAATATGGTCCGTCTATAGACATAGCTCATGTGCCACCTCTAATATGGTCCGTCTATAGACATAGCTCATGTGCCACCTCTAATATGGTCCGTCTATAGACATAGCTCATGTGCCACCTCTAATATGGTCCTTCTATAGACATAGCTCATGTGCCACCTCTAATATGGTCCTTCTATAGACATAGCTCATGTGCCACCTCTAATATGGTCCTTCTATAGACATAGCTCATGTGCCACCTCTAATATGGTCCTTCTATAGACATATCTCATGTAACACCTCTAATATGGTCCTTCTATAGACATATCTCATGTGCCACCTCTAATATGGTCCTTCTATAGGCATATCTCATGTGCCACCTCTAATATGGTCCTTCAATAGACATATCTCATGTGCCACCTCTAATATGGTCCGTCTATAGACATATCTCATGTGCCAGCTCTAATATGGTCCTTCTATAGACATAGCTCATGTGCCATCTCTAATATGGTCCTTCTATAGACATAGCTCATGTGCCACCTCTAATATGGTCCTTCTATAGACATAGCTCATGTGCCACTTCTAATATGGTCCTTCTATAGACATAGCTCATGTGCCACATCTAATATGGTCCTTCTATAGACATATCTCATGTGCCACCTCTAATATGGTCCTTCTATAGAAATATCTCATGTGCCACCTCTAATATGGTCCTTCTATAGACATAAAGATGTAGCAGAGTTAACACACACACACTTGGTGAATTATCACATTTAGTTAACGCCTTATGACTTTGACTGTTAATGTTAAGGGAACCTGTCACCTGCAAAACGCATATTAAACCGACCCCAGTACCTTACAGTGTCCCCCAGTGTGTTGCTAATCATGTTTTTCTTTCCTCTTTTATTTTTCATACTTGTTAAAAACGCTGTTTTAATGTTGGTTGGCGCCGTCTCCGAGTCAGGCTTGAAGTCAAGGGGGCAGCGGCCTCCCTGCTTCAAGTAAAGCTAAGCCCGCCCCTAAATAAAGCTAAGCCCGCCCCTAAGTAAAGCTAAGCCCGCCCCTTACCGCTCCTCTACAATTAGATGGACATGCTGCCGTGAAGCCGAGATCGCGCTCTTCTAGCGCAAACGCGCGGTACGCTGCCTGTTACAGCGCAATCCTCACTCACCCGCCTGCATTTTGCTGACTGCGGATGCGCCGGACAGTTCGATCGCGCGCGCGCCCAGCCGTCACGCTGTAACAGGCAGCGTACCGCGCATGCGCTAGAAGAGCGTGGTCACGGCAGCATGTCCATCTAATTGTAGAGGAGGGGTAAGGGGCGGGCTTAGCTTTACCTGAAGCAGGGAGGCCGCTGCCCCCTTGGACTTCAAGCCTGACTCGGAGACAGCGCCAACCGACATTAAAACAGCGTTTTTAACGAGTATGAAGAAACACAAAGAGGAAAGAAAAACATGATTAGCAACACACTGGGGGACACTGTAAGGTACTGGGGTCGGTTTAATATGCGTTTTGCAGGTGACAGGTTCCCTTTAACTCTGCTACATCCGTATCTCTTGTGCCACCTCTAATATGGTCCTTCTATAGACATATCTCTTGTGCCACCTCTAATATGGTCCTTCTATAGACTCATGTCTTCTTAT
The DNA here is from genome assembly GCF_905171765.1 of Bufo bufo. Classification (NCBI taxonomy): domain Eukaryota; kingdom Metazoa; phylum Chordata; class Amphibia; order Anura; family Bufonidae; genus Bufo; species Bufo bufo. The sequence continues at coordinate 30,268,798 of NC_053389.1, read as the reverse complement.
GCCACCTCTGATATAGTCCTTCTTTAGACTCTTCTGCAACTCCTCCATTATGGGCCTCCTATAGACCTCTCTTCTATGCCCCCTTTATAACACTCTTTCCATAGACACATCTCTTGTGCCAGTTCATTTATGGTCCAACTTTAGACTGATCCCTTGTATCTCGATATTTTGCTCCTTCTATGGACCCCTCTTTTGTTCCACTTCTGCTATGGTCCTTGTTCAGACCTATGTCCTGTGTCATCTCCATTATGGATTTTCCACAGAGCTGTTTGATGTACCACCTCTATTAGGGTCCTTCGACAGACCAACCTCCTCTCTTTTGCCACTTCATGGTCCTCCTGGAGATCTTTCCACTGCATCTCCTCTATCCTGGTCATTCCTGTGCCACCTTTATTAAAGTCTTTCTCGCTTCTTTTCCTCTATTATGTTCCTCCAACCTCTCACCTCCTATTTTGCCACGCACCCACCTCCCCACTTCTGTGCCACCACCCCAGACTTAACATTCCATATAGTCATGACTTCTCCCATCCTTTCTCATCACCCCTCACCAAAACGGTGGTCATTCAGGATGCAAGTAATCCAGGTGATACTGCAGTCCTTTACATAGGACTACCCCATCCTCTTACATCAGAGAGCTGAGAGCACACAATGCATTCCCAAACTCAGCTCTGCTTCATCTCTAGCCACACTACACCTCACGTCGCTCATGCAGCTACTATTCCAGCACATCTATGTGCCTTCCCCTGAGCTGGATGCAATGGTCTAGAAATTCCGAGCATGCAGCTCCGCTCTCTCATGTGCTCCATCTCCATGTGCCATGCCTACCTCCCACCGCTGTCCCATTTTCCTGTGATTTCCTGCTTCTCTCCTGAGGTCTCTGCTGGGATCTCTCCTCTCTGCCCCTCCTCTTCCATCTCTTAAAACCCCCCATTGTATGATGTCTTCTCATTTCATCCTTGTCTGGCCAGCTCCCAGCACTGATCAGCATCTCCTCCTCCCAGTCACATCACTTCCCTAGAGTTGGATTACAAGGAGCTGTCCTCAGCACCATGCGGCTTCTGTGCCACCTCAAGAAATAACACCTCAGGTAAGATGCTGATGCCCCAGCCTGGCATGCCACCTCACGGCTGCCAACTTCCATCTGCAGGGTCTGAAGTGCAGTGCAGCGCTGTTAACCCTGCAGAAGACGGCAACTTCCATCTCTTCTGCATGCTCTGAAATGCAATGCAACCTTCAACATGCATTGTTTGCTTGGCTGTAGTAACTTAGTCTGTGGGCACCATCTGTGATTAAAAAGGTTGCTGTTGATGGATCTTATATGCAATTTGGTATATTACGACGTGTCTTCCATGAGGTCAGGCTTCTGTTGATGGATCTATATGTGTTGTAAATGTGTCTGTATATTGACATATTCTCTTAACATCATCTGTGACTGGAGAGGTTAGGCTGCTGTTTATGGATCTTATGAACAATTCGGTGCATTACGACTTGTATTTTATGATCACCCTTTGTATTTGGAGAGGTTAGGCTGCTGTTGATGGAACTTATAAACAATCCTGTGTATTATTACTTGTATTCTGTGGGCGACATCTGTGATCGAAAAAGGTATGATTGCTGTTGGTGGATCCTATAAACAATTTGGTATATTATATATTGTATTCTGGGGGCACCATGTGTGATTGGAGAGATCAAGCCGCTGTTGATGGATCTCTGTGTATGTATAAAGACGTGTGTATATTATGACTTGTATTCGATGACCACCATTTGTCATTGGAGAGGTTAGGCTGCTGTTGATGGATTTTTAAGTATTATAAAGATTTCTGCATATTTAGACTTGTATTTTATTAGCACCATCTGTGATTGAAGAGGTTAGGCTTCTGTTGATGGATCTTACAAACAATTATTTGTATTCTATGGGCACCATCTATGATTTCAATGGTTTGATTGCTGTTGATGGATCCTATAAACAATTTGGTATATTATAGATTGTATTCTGGGAACACCGTGTATGATTGGAGAGAGTAGGTTGCTGTTGATGGATCTTGTTATTTCTTATAAAGATTTCTGCCCATTATGACTTGTATTCTGATTGAAGAGGTTACAAGGCTGTTGATGGATCTTTGTGTTATTAAGATGTCTGTACATCATGACATATTCAATGATCACCATCTGTGGTTAGAAAGGTTAGGCTGCTGTTGATAGGTCTTCAATTTTTTTTTGCATATGATGACTTGTATTCTGTGGACACCCTCTTTGGTTGGATAAATTAGACTGCTGTTGATGGATCTTATAAAAAATAAATTCTGTATATTATTACTTGTATTCTATGATTGGACATTTTCCATTGCTGTTGATGGATCTTATAAAAAATTCTATATACTATGACTTGTATTGCACATGTATCATCTGTGATTGGAGAGGTTAGGCTGCTGTTGATGGATCTATGCATCATAAATAATTTTGTATATTATGATAAAGTGTAAGCTTTTCTAAGCAGCTGATTGACAGGTTGGGAGTTTTGGATCCTTCGCCCTCTTGGTCCCTGTAATGACCACAGTATATGAGTGGAGCTGTATAGTATATATCCATCTCCCACTTGATGTAGTAATTAGTACTCAGTTACTGTAACCCTCATTTCCTAGTTCCACATCCCGAGCAGGAAACATAATTAGTCTTTATAAGCCAATTTCCCTTCAGATTTCACCGGAGCTTTTTGAAGCATGAATCTATTATATTGTGTGTATAACAGAGGTCGGCAGCATGAATAACTACAACTCCCATGTCGCTTTGTTTCATTTACAGATTAGATTGGGGGTTGCAGTCCCCCAGCTGTGTTAGTATAGTAAATATAGGACACAAGGAGGAATCACTACCTGACACCTAAGGGGATGATATTCAGTATTACAGCCATTACTCATGCTTGGTGGGGATCTAAAGTAAGGTTTGGTGCAGGAGGCTTAGAAGGGCCACTGCTGATCATTTTGGTAGGACCGGTATTCATGAAGTCACCGCGACCAATCCAAGATTTGATATTTTGCTTTGATCAAGTAGGTTTTTGTTCACAATTTTGCATTCACATGATGTTACAGTCTATGCCATTCACATTCATCTGGTTGGTCCATGCAAAAGGTCGCAGATTTTCCCAGCACCCCCACAGATGACAATTAAATACTATAGGATACTGTGCGTCTTAAAGGGAAGGTTCACCTTAAATATCTTCTGATGTGCTACATTGAAGCTGAACTTTCCCTTTAAGAAGTTGATACATTGTATTGGTAAATGCTGAGATACATTGTATTGGTAAATGCTGAGATACATTGTATTCAGTTCCCTCCTCTATTTTGAAACATTATGTAGCAGGAGGGATCTTCCTCTAAGGGCATCTCCTGGGAGGGGGTTGGCATGTGGTTCATTCCACAGCAGTCTATGGCGCGCCGGATACAGGCTGGGAGGGTTACGCCGGAGAATTGCAGATGATAAGGTTGGGTTCTTTTTATCCACCACTGGCAACCCCACAGATGAAGACAACCACCAGCCGCCATAGCTGAACATACAGCGTGAAGGAGGCGGGCCTTATACATTTGGCTCCTCCTCTTGGCCATGCCGCTTCCTCTAAGCCGTTTTCGCTGTCAAGGTAGTAAAAGTGTTAAAAGTAAAAAAATTGGTGCCCACCACATACTTCATGTTTTTGCACATGGTCTCCACCGACAGCACACTTACCCATCAACTGTATTCACTGGTGGTGACACCACTGAAGCATGCCATATTCTGTCCGTGATTACAGATCCCTTCCGCACATTCTTGTCTAGGGGTCCGTGAAAACCAAGGACACAACACGGATGCAATCTGCGTTTGGTGCACGGTTTTCAGGGACCACTGATAGGAGATTCAGCCTAGCAGTGTCCGCAGAACAGATGACACACCAAGAGCAGAAAATGGACACGCGAATCCTCCATGGACATCTCCATGGATGAACCACTGACCATCTTGTCACGGTTGTCCTCACAGACATGTGAAGGAGGCCTTACACAATTTGCCATAACCAGCTGGGTATACATACGCCCAGTTGCTCCTATGGGGACCACAGAGGAGCTTGGTCTGGTGCCACAACTAGGACCATACTAATATTTAAAGGGGTTTTCCCGAGATTTTATTACTGATGACCTATTCTCTGGACAGGTCATCAGTATCTGATCGGAGGGGTCCGACGCCAGCTGTTTGAGAAGGCACCGGTGCTTGCAGTAGGCCAGTGACGACACGTTCATTGGTCACATGGCCTAGACGCGGCTCAGCCCCATAGAAGTGAATGGGACTGAGCGCGATACCAAGCGCCGCCACTATACAATGTACGGCGCTGTGCTTGGTGAGCTGCGAGAAGGCACAGAAGCGCCGGTGCCTTCTCAAACAGCTGATCGGTGGTGGTCCCGGGTGTGGAGTCCCCACCGATCAGATACTGATGACCTACCCAGAGGATAGGTCATCAGTAATAAAATCTCGGAAAACCCTTTTAAAGGGATTGTCCATTTTTCACCATTGAGGTACCAATAATATAAATTCATTTTAGAGGATCCTTGATTTCAATGACTGATCAATCACGCAGAGAACATCTTAGTAGAAAAATGGACAATCCCTTGAAGCCAATCCCAGCTCGTCGACACACCGAATTTTCTAACCTTGATGAAAAATACACAACACGCAAAAGCTGTGATTTTTTTTATTTTTATTTTTTTAACTCAGAATACACATTATATTATCGGACGCTTCCTCTTAGAAGTTGATGTTAGGCGATTCTGTGCGGTTAAATTTGGTATTCGGCTCAAAAAGCGGGATGTGCGTCTCCAGATGGTAAAGGAGTACAAAGAACAGAGTCCAGGTGAAGACCGCCACGCTCAGCGCCGCCATGTTGACTGTAAAGGCGAGGGCCGAATACTTGGCCGCCATGTTCATATCTCCTCTGTTCACGCAATCTCGTGTCTGGAGAGAGAAGAAATAGTCACGTAGTAACAGCCATGCTGACCTGGGATGGCATCGTCTAGAAATAACGTATAATGATGATGCAACATATGGCGCCATATTTCATTCCTAGTGTATCGTGCGTGAGCGCGCGCCACTGGTTCAGCCTCGACAAAATCAGCCGTTGGCCACTTACCTTATAGGAGAAGTAGAGAGCCATGATGCCGATAGGTAGACAGCAGAATACGGAGGTGACCACGGAGAGCGGAAGGTAGTCACAGGGAGGATCCGCCCCGGCGGAGGTGAACTTCCTACGGAATAGATTAGCTGAACTGGAGGGCTTTGACTGGGAACAGCCGGGGTTTGAGCCGGAAGAGGGGAAAACCATTGTCTCTCCGTGTGGTGGCCCCAGTCGGGTGTCTGCAGTGATTGGAGGCGCCGGTAATAACCTCCCAGTGGCTGATCTTGTGTCGGTTGAGGAGCATGCAGGGGCAGGCGGCCGTCGTGCAATATGCAAATCTAGAAACGGTTGGTCTCAAGCTTGACAGCGCATGCTGGGGGAGATCCCGGCTATAGGTGACACAGTAGAGCAGGGGTTGCAAAACTACAACTCCCAGCATGCCCAGACTAACTACAACTATCAGCCTACAGCAGGGCATGGTGGGAGTTGTAGTTTTACAACAGCTGGAGAGCAGCAGGTTGGCCATGCTTTCAATAGAGGACCCTCCCCCATAATGTGCACACGTCAACTGCCACACCACCACCACCACCATGACCACCAGTGTCCTGCTGTAGGCTGATAGCTGTAGTTAGTCTTTCCCCCTGCACATGGCAAAAGTGAAACCCACTGAAGAAATCTGAGGCATACATTGACATGCTGCAGGTTTAGTACCCGTGTCGCACGTCCCTTTATACGTGGGAGGAATCTCTCCAAATCTCATCCCCTTTGCTGGCACCATAATCCGAAAAATCCTCAATGTATCCATCCTCTGGCAATGCCCCTTTACTGTAAATAAAACATTTTCTATCATTTTCTGATATACTTGTCTTTAGCCGTCACCAATCCTGGCCATTTTACATAGCTCTGCTTGCTGTTAGTGAATAGAAACGTTCACTAGAGGCTGAAAAAATCCCCATCCTGCTCCTCCTGAGAAAACCACTATGCGCTGCAGTGATTCACTCTTGCCCTGATCAGGTTAACCCATAATCCCTGACAGCAAGCAGAGATCTTGAAAATGAGCACTTTTTTCGTGATGCAGTCATTAAACATATTCTACATTTGTTCAAACCAGCACCTGGATTTGAATACTTTTGTAATTGTATGCAATTAAAATTTTTAGTATAGCCGCTGAGCTATTCACCGAAATCTGTACGGCGCCACCTGCTGTTTGCTCTTTTTTTTATGTCTCCGTCCACCTCACTGAGATGGACACACGTGCTCAGTTCCATCCTTCAGTTGCCATCAGTTGCAGCATAAAGGACACATCCCATGAGAAAAAGGGCACGTCCCCCCCAGCTTGAAATCAATGGAGCAAACCAATTTAAGCAATTTATGGGTGGATCTGTGTAGCTGCTGGAGCTGGAGAGGCTATAGGGACTGGTATAGGAGATCCAAGTGTAGTGACTTTAGTGTAATTGCATGAATACATATTTGCCCCCTCCACGTGTTTTCAGCGACATTTCCATAAAAGCTGCAGTAATTTCCTTCGCTATATAATAAACTCATTAGGACTAAATTATTATGGCGAACGGCGTCTACTTCAATGGAAAAGCCCAGAATCAACAAAATCGAAAACGCTTGACTTCACTGTGACAGCAGGAGACGCCGGGGACACGGGACGCAGATCTCCCGCGAGTCTTTCATGTCTGAATTATGAAAACGATGTTTATTTACCCGTGTAACAATTCCCGAGCGCTGGAATAATAAGGCTCATTCATAAAGCGCAGCAGCTGGGCTGGATTTAAAGGGGACTGGTCCCTTTAAAAGATGTTCTAATACAAATGCACTAGAGGGCGCTGTAGAGCTCTCAGAGTTTGAAGCTGTAAAACAACCTGCCTACTAGGCCCCTCCCACGCTTTTCAACCAATTAAGAAGTGGAAACTTTGCAATGGGCGGGGCTTCCTAATTTTGACCCCCTTCATTATAAAAACATGGCTGCCTCTTTCCAGCACCACGCCTGTCTATAGGCTGCGTCTTGTATTGCAGCTCCGTCCCACTAAAGTTATAGGGAGTCTGTCATCTGTATATAACTAGGATCACTGCCCCACCTGTGTGCACTTTATGTGTCTGTATTCCATGTCCAGGAAAAGCACTTTTATTCTGCTGGAAAACTGCTCCCAAGTAGGGGCGTGCGAACACAAACTGCAAAGTTCGGGTTCGTACCGAACTTTGCGAGTCAGACTTTTTCACTAAAGTTCGGGTTAGGTGTTCGGGTGATTTTATTATTATTTTCCGTTATAACATGGTTATAATGGAAAATAATAGCATTCTTAAGACAGAATGCAAAATAAAATGGCCATTGAGGGGTTAAAAATAATTTTAAAAAAACTCACCTCATCCACTTGATAGCGCAGGTCCTTTTGCAGGTCCTGTGCGATCAAGTGGATGAGGTGAGTTTTTTTCTATTATTTTTAACCCCTCAATGGCCATTTTATTTAATCACGGAAAATGTCATAACGGAACATAATAAAGTGAAGTTCGGGTCCCCATTGAGTTTAATGGTGTCCGGGTTCGGGGTCAAGTTCGGGTCCCAAACCCGAACTCTGACCTGAAGTTCGGCCGAACCCGGTAAACCCAAACTTCCACGGGTTCGCTCATCCCTACTCCTAAGTTCCCAGCTCTGCTGCTGCAAGTGCCCAAAGCAAACCAGACTGAAGAGGAGGGCTGCTTCAGTTGCTCATATTTTGGGATTGATACCAGCTAGAAATATGAACCTGACCTTGTTGGAAAGCATTCCAACCTTTCAAATGATACCAGAACCATAGCATTATATCCACTATATCAGAGGATATAGCCGTTAGAAATCAGCTGGGCGCTTGGGAGCTGTTTTCCAGCAGAATATGGCCTCATGCACACGGCCGTTGTTCTGGTCCGCATCCGAGCCGCCGTTTTGGTGGCTTGGAAGCGGACCCATTCACTTCAATGGGGCCGCAAAAGATGCGGACAGCGTTCCATGTGCTGTCCGCATCCGTTGCTCTGTTCCGTGGTCCGCAAAAAAATATATAACCTGTCCTATTCTTGTCCGTTTTGAAGACAAGAATAGGCAGTTATATCAATGGCTGTCCGTGCCGTTCCGCAAATTGCGGAATGCACACGGACTCCTTTCGTGTTTTGCAGACCCGGACCGCATGAGGCCTAAAAGTGCTTTTCCTGGACATGGAATACAGACACATGGTGCACACAGGTATGTGTGGGATGTGTCTGCAATCTTCTGTGGGGCACTGCTCCTGGGTATATTGGTGGAAATGAGGTGACAGACTCCCTTTAATGGGGCTGAGTTGCAATACCGCAGGCAAACTGAATAGAGATGAGGGCGCTGTTTTTGATAGAAGGCAGTCATGTTTTTCTAATGGACAACCACTTTAACTCTTCAGGGTCCAGTGGACTTCTGGTTGTGAAAGAAGAACCTCCAGCCTGAAGCGCATAATAGGAGTTGTAGTCATACATCGTCTAGGGAGTCACAGGATGAAGGTCGGTGATTTAGAGGAAGTAATTGCAACTAGTAGTTAGGGTTACTATCAAAGTGAACGCCTTTTTCAAAAAACATTAGAAAATTGCTTAACCGGCAGTCGCCCAATGCAATGTCATGGCCCAAGTTGCTCAATATACTGGCTGCAGGTGACTGTCCCAATTTCCAGGCAGCGCTGGGGTAGATTTTATGTTAATTGGCCCTAAGGGAGCATTTTGGATAGTTTAGGGGGAACATGATGAAGTATATATTAGAGACTGGTTGGATATGCAATTCCCTAATATATAAATGATGGGTAACTTCCAGTTAAAACCTAGAAAACAATGTAGTGGTCTCCGTCGTCTGTAAAATGGGTGGGGCTTAGCTAAGGGGGAGGGGCTTTGTATGCCTGGTGTGTTATAAAGAAAGGAAGGCAGGAAGGTTTCTGTGACAGCAGGCTGCCTCCCAGCCAAGGCGGGTGGAATATGGCTGAATGGACAGGGATTAGCTAAAGGTGAGGGGTTTGGTCTCTGGAAAATAAATGATTGGCTAGGACCTTGCAAAGGCGAGGGGCTTGGTGTGGTAAGTCTGTGTTACAGAGATGTGGAGGAAGGTTTCTGTTGCAGCGAGCTGCCTCCCACCCAAAGCAATCTGTAAAATGAGCCTAAGCCCTACTGGTTCCCAAATTGTTCCTCATGCACCAGCACTGGTGGTGGAAGAAGGATCATATCTGTCCGATGAGCAACCAAGTGAATGGATGACAAGCTAGGACCTTGCAAAGGTGACGGGTTTGGCCTGTTTGGCCTCTGTTACAGAGACGTGGAGGAAGGTTTCTGTTGCAGCGAGCTGCCTCCCAACCAAGGCCATCTGGTAAATGAGCCAAAGCCCTACTCTTTCCCAAATCTTTCCCCCTGCATTAGCACTGGTGGGGGAGGAAGGATCATATATGTCCCATGAGCAACCAAGAAAATGAGTGAAGGGCTAGGACCCTGCAAAGGTGCGGGCTTGGTGTGGTTAGTCTCTGTTCAGACAGATTAATGGAGGAAGGTTTCTGGTACAGCAAGCTGCCTCCCAACCAAGGCCATATGGAAAATGAGCCTAAGCCCTACTGGTTCCCAAATTGTTCCTCATGCACCAGCACAGGTGGTGGAAGAAGGATCATATCTGTCCGATGAGCAACAAAGTGAATGGATGACAAGCTAGGACCTTGCAAAGGTGACGGGTTTGGCCTGTTTGGTCTCTGTTACAGAGATGTGGAGGAAGGTCCAAGGACATATGGAAAATGAGCTGAAGCCCTACTCATTCCCATTAGCACTGGTAGGGGATGAAGGATCGCACCTGTCCCATGAGATTCCTAAATAATATTTTCTTTATTAGTTATATATGCGGTTACGTTGTAAGATAATGTTCAGATGCTGAAACATGAGCCCGCTGTCTGGAGATAGCCGCCGTTTCCTGCCACCTTCCGCCCTCCAGGTCTTTGTGCCGAGCAGCCATTCATTAATTTTGGGAATCATTACTCCCCCTTCCTCATTGGGAACAATGCTTTATAGAAATTATGAATCACTGCCTTATCCTCACGAGATGCATTAGCCAGGGGCGGAAAACAATGTCACACAAGCAGATATTAGTCAGTGAAGGCCACCGAACAGCGAGACATCGTCCTTATGTATTCACTGAGTTATTGGGAGGCAAGTAGACAGGAAAAAAAAGAAAAAAAAAACTTTCCAGCTGAATTGATGGGCAGCGCACCCATGGGGTTGTCAGTAAGCTCCAGGTGTCGCGAAACTACACCTCCCAGCATGTCCTGCCATCCACAGGCCTTGAGTCAATTCTTGACCCATTTTCGGAATGCAGCATTGGCTCTATCACAATATTGAGCATTATATTTATTAACCAAAGGGGGGGGGGGGGGGGGGCGAGCGCCGAAGTAAACCAAAGAAGCTCTCCTGGTCTTCAATCGACCCCCACAAAAAATTCTCATTTTTCGGGGAACACCACATAAACCTGAGGCATAGCTGTAGAAGGTGTGAGGTTTCAGTCAGGCCTCCACGATGGGGCCAAAGATGCCTCCACTAGATAAGAGGGCAACAAGACTATTTTAAGCAGGGGCGTACACAGAAGGAGGAGGGCTCTGAAGAAAACCAAGGAAGATCTCCTGGTCTTCATTCGACCCCCCAAAAAATTCACATTTTTGGGAGGACACCACATAAACCTGGGGCATAGCTATAGATGGTGGGAGGTTTCAGTCAGGCCTCCACAAGGGGACCAAAGATCCCTCTTCTGCATTAGAGAGCAACAAGACTATAAGTGGAGAATGTTGGGTTTGGGCCCCTGGTATATCTTTTGAAATGGGGCCCAGACTACACACCTGCTTTGACCCTTGGGCAATCAGCTATACTGCTGAATTAGGATAGGAAACACTGCTGTTTGGGGAGGTCACAAACCTTAGGAGTCCCAAATAATGTTGGTCCTATACCGCCTAGTGCCGACCATGATGTGTAAGAACATATTGGCCAGTGGCTAGGAAAGGGAAAGTCGATTTATTTTGACCCTGAGAATTTTCTCCTCTATAGATTCCTTCCTGTTTAGATACATGAGGTGCGGACAAGTCACCCATCCCCCACATTCCTTCATCTTATTCTCCATCTAAGAGTTAATATATCGCTCCAGGCAATTTATTTATTCATCCAACGCCATACCCTGACATTTCTGAAAGACTTCTCATACATCTCCTGCCCATCATTCTCCGTCACATTACCAAGATCTGAACTTTAATCAGGTGATTGATCGGCCAGAAAGACAAGTACCGGATGGAGCGTTAACCGCACATTTACATGTAATCCATTCATCCCCCGTGTCACAGAAGGATCTGTACAGTGATTGTCCTAATCAAGTCGAATCTGGAGTGTCGTGTGTAAGGATCGGAGGAGATAAAGTATACAGCCAGCATGAAAAGTCACCAGTATTATAGTAGTTATACTCTTGTACATAGGAGCAGTATTATAGTAGTTATACTCTTGTACATAGGAGCAGTATTATAGTAGTTATATTCTTGTACATAGGAGGCAGTATTATAGTAGTTATATTCTTGTACATAGGAGCAGTATTATAGTAGTTATATTCTTGTACATAGGGGGCAGTATTATAGTAGTTATATTCTTGTATATAGGAGCAGTATTATAGTAGTTATATTCTTGTACATAGGAGGCAGTATTATAGTAGTTATATTCTTGTACATAGGAGGCAGTATTATAGTAGTTATATTCTTGTACATAGGAGCAGTATTATAGTAGTTATATTCTTGTACAGAGGAGCAGTATTATAGTAGTTATATTCTTGTACATAGAAGCATTATAGTGGTTATATTCTTGTACATAGGAGCAGTATTATAGTAGTTATATTCTTGTACATAGGAGGCAGTATTATAGTAGTTATATTCTTGTACATAGGAGGCAGTATTATAGTAGTTATATTCTTGTACATAGGAGCAGTATTATAGTAGTTATATTCTTGTACAGAGGAGCAGTATTATAGTAGTTATATTCTTGTACATAGAAGCATTATAGTGGTTATATTCTTGTACATAGGAGCAGTATTATAGTAGTTATATTCTTGTACATAGGAGGCAGTATTATAGTAGTTATATTCTTGTACATAGGAGCAGTATTATAGTAGTTATATTCTTGTACATAAGAGGCAGTATTATAGTAGTTATATTCTTGTACATAAGAGCAGTATTATAGTAGTTATATACTTGCACATAAGAGCAGTATTATAGTAGTTATACTCTTGTACATAGGAGCAGTATTATAGTAGTTATATTCTTGTACATAGGAGCAGCATTATAGTAGTTATATTCTTGTACATAGGATCAGTATTATAGTAGTTATATTCTTGTACATAGGAGCAGTATTATAGTAGTTATATTCTTGTACATAGGATCAGTATTATAGTAGTTATATTCTTGTACATAGGATCAGTATTATAGTAGTTATAATCTTGTACATAGGAGCAGTATTATAGTAGTTATATTCTTGTACATAGGAGCAGTATTATAGTAGTTATATACTTGTACATAGGAGGCAGTATTATAGTAGTTATATTCCTGTACATTGGAGGCAGTATTATAGTAGTTATATTCTTGTACATAGGAGCAGTATTATAGTAGTTATATTCTTGTATATAGGGAGCAGTATTATAGTAGATATATTCTTGTACATAGGAGCAGTATTATAGTAGTTATATTCCTGTACATAGGAGCAGTATTATAGTAGTTATATTCTTGTATATAGGAGCAGTATTATAGTAGTTATATTCTTGTACATAGGAGGCAGTATTATAGTAGTTATATTCTTGTACATAGGAGCAGTATTATAGTAGTTATATTCTTGTACATAGGAGCAGTATTATAGTAGTTATATTCTTGTACATAGGAGGCAGTATTATAGTAGTTATATTCTTGTACATAGGAGGCAGTATTATAGTAGTTATAATCTTGTACATAGGAGCAGTATTATAGTAGATATATTCTTGTACATAGGAGCAGTATTATAGTAGATATATTCTTGTACATAGGAGCAATATTATAGTAGTTATATTCTTGTACATAGGAGCAGTATTATAGTAGTTATATTCTTGTACATAGGAGCAGTATTATAGTAGTTATATTCTTGTACATAAGAGGCAGTATTATAGTAGTTATATTCTTGTACATAAGAGCAGTATTATAGTAGTTATATACTTGCACATAGGAGCAGTATTATAGTAGTTATACTCTTGTACATAGGAGCAGTATTATAGTAGTTATATTCTTGTACATAGGATCAGTATTATAGTAGTTATAGTCTTGTACATAGGAGCAGTATTATAGTAGTTATATTCTTGTACATAGGATCAGTATTATAGTAGTTATAATCTTGTACATAGGAGCAGTATTATAGTAGTTATATTCTTGTACATAGGAGCAGTATTATAGTAGTTATATTCTTGTACATAGGATCAGTATTATAGTAGTTATAATCTTGTACATAGGAGGCAGTATTATAGTAGTTATATTCTTGTACATAGGAGGCAGTATTATAGTAGTTATATTCTTGTACATAGGAGGCAGTATTATAGTAGTTATATTCTTGTACATAGGAGGCAGTATTATAGTAGTTATATTCTTGTACATAGAAGCAGTATTATAGTAGTTATATTCTTGTACATAGGGAGCAGTATTATAGTAGTTATATTCTTGTACATAGGAGGCAGTATAATAGTAGTTATATTCTTGTACATAGGAGCAGTATTATAGTAGTTATATTCTTGTACATAGGAGCAGTATTATAGTAGTTATATTCTTGTACATAGGAGCAGTATTATAGTAGTTATATTATTGTACATAGGAGGCAGTATTATAGTAGTTATATTCTTGTACATAGGAGCAGTATTATAGTAGTTATTTTCTTGTACATAGGAGCAGTATTATAGTAGTTATATTCTTGTACATAGGAGGCAGTATTATAGTAGTTATATTCTTGTACATAGGAGCAGTATTATAGTAGTTATATTCTTGTACATAGGAGCAGTATTATAGTAGTTATATTCTTGTACATAGGAGGCAGTATTATAGTAGTTATATTCTTGTACATAGGAGGCAGTATTATAGTAGTTATATTCTTGTATATAGGAGCAGTATTATAGCAGTTATATTCTTGTACATAGGAGCAGTATTATAGTAGTTATATTCTTGTACATAGGAGCAGTATTATAGCAGTTATATTCTTGTACATAGGAGCAGTATTATAGTAGTTATATTCTTGTACATAGGAGCAGTATTATAGTAGTTATATTCTTGTACATAGGAGCAGTATTATAGTAGTTATATTCTTTACATAGGGAGCAGTATTATAGTAGTTATATTCTTTACATAGGGAGCAGTATTATAGTAGTTATAGTCTTCAAACATCCAATGCCCGGTCGGTCCAGGTGCACATTATAGAACACTATATAGAGGGAATACGTGTCTGTATTTGCTCTCTGTCCTCCAGTCTATTGTACATGTTTCTCTCACTCATCCACACTTTTTATTTTAGTTGGATGGTAAAAATTCAATTATTTTTGCTGGCAGAAAAGTGTTGGTGTCCTGACATGACTGGTAATTCCAGAATTTCAAAATAAGATGCTTGAATTCACAAAATGACAAAACATCTTATTTTAATGAAATGCTATGGCCCTGACAGTCCCAGCTGAGGAGCGCAAACCGCAGCCAATGGAGCTGATTGGAATAGTAAGACACTTGGGAACTTGATGTAATTAATCAGCCAGTGTAACAATCGCGGATTAATTGCTTTTCATTTACGTTTGTTATTTATTTCCAATATGTCCCTCGAAGCGTAATAAGAACCAATAAAGTGACAGATCAATTATGGTTGACTCAACTGGACAAATGTCACACAGCAGGACTTACAAGACTTGTACAGATCACATGGTGGGGGAGGGGGGTTGACAACAAGCACCATTCTTCTTAGTAGTTTTTGATCTTTTCTATAGTATTATCCTCCACAGGTTTGGGATCTAGTTAATTTTACACTTTCTATTGTGTAAAATATAAAACAGATTTAAAAAATTGCATATGTATTAATCTTGCACTGGTTTTTATATTATGTATTATACTCCAGTCACAGCCAAAGCAGCATTCAAAATTATCGATTTTTATAAGCTGCATGCTGATACACGGTCCTACATTATATTTGAAATCCTTCAATGCAATGCTTTGAGCTTTTTATCCCATTGTTATAAAGCCTTTGTCTACCTCCCTCTGTATGAAAATGAGCAGAATATACTATACAGAACACTCTGCAAGCTGGTAACTACGGATATACATGCAGTAAGAGCTAAAATGAAGCCAAAAAAAATGAATGTGGCTTTGGATGTGAGTGGAGTATAGAAAATGAGGTAACTCAGCATCAAACATTAGTAGCATGGCTACTCAACAGTATATGTAGACTGCAGCTAGGAATAATGTTTATGGTCTCGAGCGCATTTATAGTTTATTTTATATAAATAAGTCAAAATTCTGTGCCAGTTAATCTACAAACACCTGTACGGTTTTAATAGTTTTGTGACTGTCAGCAGCCACCACTAGGGGGAGCTTACAGAGGACAGCTGTATGGGAGCTGTCTTCAATAGACTCCCCCTAGTGGAGGCTACAGTTAAAGTTCTCAGCTCTAACTAACTGAGACCTCCCTTTATTACCTTCAGATGTCCTAATAGGGTGCACGGGAAGAGGTGCAGAGATCCCCTTTAAATTGGCATTGTCTCCTGGTGTCCTAATGTTGCCTCATTCATTATTACTTAATGATTTGCTTCAGAGAAAAGAAATAAACAAATCGAAGCTGAACAAACATATTCCATTCGGTGATTAATTCCGCCACCTCCTCACTCACGGTTTGAGAGCAGTTTTCATGTTGCGACCATCTGTCCCTCTCACTGATGACCAGAAAAACAAGATGAAAGAAACCAACATCAAACGGAGGCGAGCGGCGTCTCTGTGCTATCCCAGGGGATATGTCGCTGCCACGCTCCCTCCATGTATCTTCTCTTCCCTGAGGGAAGCCTTTGAGTCTGCTGAGTGTTTGCACATTTTCCTTCCATTGGGACAATAAGTTGTCACGAGACGTCTGGAGTCTTTATAGAAAGAAAAACAGCTCAGTGTTGAATGAGCAGTACCCGAGGCACTGGAGAATCGAAGCGGGGCACTGGAGAATCGAAGCGGGGCACTGGAGAATCAAAGCGGGGCACTGGAGAATCAAAGCGGGGCACTGGAGAATCAAAGCGGGGCACTGGAGAATCAAAGCGGGGCACTGGAGAATCAAAGCGGGGCACTGGAGAATCAAAGCGGGGCACTGGAGAATCAAAGCGGGGCACTGGAGAATCAAAGCGGGGCACTGGAGAATCAAAGCGGGGCACTGGAGAATAAAACCTGGGGCGTTGGAGAATCGAAGCGGGGCACTGGAGAATCGAACCCGGGGCGTTGGAGAATCGAACCCGGGGCGTTGGAGAATCAAAGCGTGGCACTGGAGAATCGAACCCGGGGCGTTGGAGAATCGAACCCGGGGCACTGGAGAATCGAACCCGGGGCACTGGAGAATCGAACCCGGGGCACTGGAGAATCGAACCCGGGGCACTGGAGAATCGAAGCGGGGCACTGGAGAATCGAACCCGGGGCACTGGAGAATCGAACCCGGGGCACTGGAGAATCGAAGCGGGGCACTGGAGAATCGAACCCGGGGCACTGGAGAATCGAACCCGGGGCGTTGGAGAATCGAACCCGGGGCGTTGGAGAATCGAACCCGGGGCGTTGGAGAATCGAACCCGGGGCGTTGGAGAATCGAACCCGGGGCGTTGGAGAATCGAACCCGGGGCGTTGGAGAATCGAACCCGGGGCGTTGGAGAATCGAACCCGGGGCGTTGGAGAATCGAACCTGGCGCATTGGAGAAACGAACCAGGACATTGAAGAATCAAACCCGGGGCATTGGTGAATCAAACCTGGGCATTGGTGAATCAAACCTGGGCATTGGAGAAACGAACCAGGAATCGAACCCGGGGCATTGGTGAATCAAACCTGGGCATTGGAGAAACGAACCAGGAATCGAACCCGGGGCATTGGTGAATCAAACCTGGGCATTGGAGAAACGAACCAGGAATCGAACCCGGGGCATTGGTGAATCAAACCTGGGCATTGGAGAACTGAACCTGGGCATTGTAGAAACAAACCAGGGCATTGGAGATTTGTAGATGAGATCACCTTGTAAAATGCACAATTTTGCTAAAACCAATTTTCTGAAAGCTGAATTCCATCCCAAATCAACCAGTTCAATGTCACTGACATTTTATTCGGAATCATAAAGTGCAGCCATTTTGGATTTTGATCAGTGAGTCCCAAAATCCACATCAAAGAACTTCTATTCCATTCTTCACACGTTTTTTGTTGGCACTTCTCATTCCCACCATTCAAATTAACTTAGGTAAAATCAGCAGCCCCGTGTATTCTTCCCGATTGTAGGATCTGGACAACCTCGTGGTTCACATGATGCAGTTTGATGTCTTAGATTTGGGTGATGAGAGAGGAGAGACAATGTGAGAATCTCCAGGAATGACAGTCTACAAGACGCTCATTTATTTTCACACCTTGATGAAAACCCTCTTGCTTCTCTCCCTAATTTCTGTCTTGATGTGACACTAAACAAGCAGAACCCGCAGGCGTCTTCAGGCAACGTCTGCTTCCCTTGCTCTTTCTAATGAAAAATACTTGTCTCCCTACAAGGTGAAAATCCAGATGACTGAAGAAGTTTGCAAGCGTTGTAAAAATGTCTTGTGCCTCGTCAAGTCTCTATCGAGAATCCATAATTTGAACCTGTGTCAAGGGTGAGGTTCTATCAGCCAAGGATGAGTCCTCAGCCATCTGCTATGGACATCATGTTGGGTCAATGCCCCTTCATGCGTGAAGACTCCAATGGCCTAGTCCCCAAAATCAGCTGCCAGATTGAACTGAGTCAAGGTCTTAGACATACCATAGAGGCAACCTATGGAGCTCCTGGAGACAAGTTGGTGAGAACCTGCACAGGTCTCTACTCTCTACCCAAGTTACATGAGAATGGGATGTGGGCATCAGGAGGGCTGGGGGTGGTTAGATGTGGTGGTGTCAAGCGGCACTCAAAAAGGTTTGCTATGGGTCCACCACTCACAACCTCTCTGTATACCACTGAAGGGTCCAAGGTTTGGTTCACCCATGGGTGTATGTGATTTTGAGGGGTTGTCCAGCTCCGCCAACTCTTTCACCGTCTTCAAGATCTTTGCTTGCTGTCAGTAAATAGCATGCATCTAATTTAATTCATGTGTTTAATTTATGCAAAAGTACAACCCCCACAATGCTCTGCAAAAAAGGCAAGTGATTTCATCGTTGTCTGCGCGGCCCCTTTAAATACGTAATTAATTTAGGCCAACATAACGATTTTATTTTATTATCTCCTTGTAATTACACCAGGTTTTCATTATGGCTGCTGGTTATAATTTGCAATCTCATTATCAATTAGTGTGTAAATGACTCAGCAATTTCGAGAAAAAGCAAAGACTTTAGCCGTAATGCAAAACATAATACATTTTTGGCACAAAAAAAATTAAAAATTTCTCTGCCGGATGAGAGAGGCGGGGCCGTGACAACCTCTAATTGAGGAAGAAGTTCTCACAATGGGCAGTAGCGTATTAAAAATTATATGGCCAGAACCACCACTCTTTACCACATCTTCTCATAGCCAGCAGGGGGCAACAGTGAGTCCGGGCTAGAGCTCCACCCAGAGACATGGCAGGAGCAAATTTCAGAAGGAAATTAGCAAAACTTATTCTCCAAATTTCATTGCTATGCAGCAAAAAATAATTTACTGTATTTTTGCTGTTTTTATGGATTGTGACCCGCGTTATCCTTTAAAGATGGACGTCCCCTTTAAATGCCACTTTTAAGGCACGACTAATTGATACAAGAAGAGACCTCAGCACGTTCTTAGTGTTTTGTAGGCTTCCCGTGTATGTGGATGCGTTTCATTAAATAGCCGTCCTTCCCCCAGGAATTTCCGAAGAGGCTCCCCGCAGCCGGTCGGGGGATTTGTAAAAGTCTTTTATTGATTGCCGTGTCATTTAATTTATCAGTGCGTAGCATTCCCTTCCCAGTTTCTTTGTTATCTGCACCGCCACAGGGCCTGACCTCAGTAGGAACCGAGAGATAATGATATCCCCAGAACGTGGCAATTTCACTTAAGTCAAGCCTACGGTAGAAATACACAATGCTGTGATCTGAGACCAGGTGCATTGTGGGTAAGCCGGGCCTGGAAGATAATGTCAGATGTAATATTATACAGAAAAATACAAGGAAATTCTAGTTTACAAATTGTTAAAGGGACACTCCACGTAAAAGGGATCTACTGTGTTCTATGTCGAACCTCAGGGGCGGGGCTTGACACAGGGGTTCTTTCATTGGTGTTCTTTCTGTCCCTGAATTATGCCCTGCCCCCACACTACACATAACACAGTGCATTCATTTTACCTGCAGTGTGTCTTTAATGTGAATCTAAAGGCTCCTCCCCTGAATTGAGGCCCATCCCCCAGTCTATGTGCAGCAGTCAGCTCATAATCATCTGGCAATTGAGTTAGTTGTGGTTTGTGGAAGTCATAACTCCCATGTACTGACTTTTTTTTCTGACTAATCTTAAACTCAGAAGACAGTCTAAAGAGGTTGAGTTGCAATGTAAAGCATGAGGGAGAGGGGGAGCTTCTGATGAGAGAATTTCAGACTATATTAGACTCCAGTAGGCAATGCATCTAAGCTGGAGTCACTGATGAGGCAAAGCTAATAGGGAGGCCTCACTGAGGAAGATAGCAGGTAGCCTTTTATCTTTAAAGGGGGGTGTCCCATCTCAACATTTATTGCATATCGCTATGACACCATAAATGTCAGACAGGTGCGGGACCCACCTCTGGGATTCGCTTCTACCTTCAGAACAGGGACCCCAAAGTGCAGAGAGAGCAGCCGCGCAAGCGCCACCCCCTCCATACACTGCTATGGCTATTTTCAGAACTCCCATAGCAGTGAATGTAGAGGATGCTGCGCATGCGCACATGCATTGTGTACGCCCTCCTTCACTTTGGCTCCCCGTTCATGAAATAGGAGGGGATCCCAGAAATAGGATCCAGCTGACAATTATTGCCTAGCCTATCAATATGCCATAAATATGGAGATGGGACAACCCCTTTAAATGCTTAAAGGGGTCATCCTACAAAGAGTATTACCCACCCACAGGATAGGTGAGAAATGTTGGATCATGGGGGTCCGATCACTGAAACTCCAGAGATCCTGCGGGTCCCCCTCTCTGATGATATCTGTTTCGCTCATTGACTCTTGCAGTGCCCCCTACAGGCGGAGTGCTGTCAGTGCACGGCGGTACAAGAGTTGAGATGATTGGAGTTTATCACTAAAAAGCTTAGCACCGAGGGTCGCTATGTCTCAGGAGGGGGTGTTGGACCCCTGCTGATCTGATCTGAGGATCGGTCATCAATATCTGAGGCCCGGACAACCTTCAGCACAAAGCATCCAGGTCTAGAGCAGTGACGATCAAGGTCTGCATCCCTGGTGGTCTGCGGCAGTGAAAGGATTAATGCCTATCCCTGGTGATCTAGGGCAGTGAATGGGTGAATGTTCGTATGCCTGGTCATCTGTAAAGGTGTTAGTATCAGCATCCTTATGGATCTAGGGCAGTGAAAAGGTTAATGGTGGTATAGGACATGGAGAGTCAGTTGGGTAATTCCAGTGTTTCTGGTAGTCTTGGGAGTTAAAGGGGTTAATGTCAGTATCCCTCATGGTCTAGGTCAGTGTGGGGATTAATAACATATTCCTGGTGGTCTTGGGCAATAAAAGGGTTACTGTAACAATGTATCTTGGTATAGGGTAGTCAGGGGGTCATTTCCAGTATCTTTGCTGGTCTTGGAAAGTAAAGGGGATAATCTAAGGATCGTTGGTGGTCTAGGGCAGTAAAGTAGTTAAATTTAAGATCCCTGATCGGAGCAGTGTAAGGGTTAATGTTAGTATACCTGGAGTCCAGGCTGTAACAGGGGAACATTGATGGTGGAGCCTCATGTGTATGGTCTCCAGGTAGGCTTGGGTCACCTGAGGGGGTCATGGTGGTGGAGTTTTAGAAAGGTGCTGTATTTTGGGGGGCTGTGGTCCTTTTTCTAGGTCTTCTGTGTGGTCTCTCTTGTGTTAGGGTTAGGTTTAGGGTTGTTTGGTGGAGGATGACACCTGAAAATCATTTCTAGGAACAACCTAACAGACTGCAGCTCCCGGCTTCCACCCGGAGGAGGGGTAGAGAGGACTGTGCAGCTGTAACTGTACGGCTGCACAGTCCTCTCTATCATCAGGAGCGCTCTGCCTGATCATTCAGGGGGAAGCTCAGGGAGAAGGATCAACTTAGAGGGAACACTGCCCCCAACCAGATAATGTTTGGGAGGGCCATAGAGTGAGATCTGCTGTGGGTGCCATTTTTCTGGCCCTTCCCCCACTCAGAAGTAAAGCTACAGAAATGCACCATTGCTCCGAGGCCTCCTCTGTGGGACCCGGGTCTCTGGGTACCAACATCCTGTTCACAGAGGTCAAGTGACCACTGCAGCGAAGTGCTGGCCGCGGCGGTGACCTGTCACCCATGTGACATGTGAACCACTGACATACAGCATGGGTGATCCAATCACTGACTGCAGTGGTCTCGTGACGTTGGTTCTCAGAGACACAGGACCGGCAGAGGCAGCCGTTGGGCGATGGTGCAGGAACCCAGCGGTGGGGACCAGATAGGTATGATCACCACTGCGGGATTTAAAGTTGCACAACCCCAAAACTGGAACTGATAGGCCCCCAGTCTTATTACCCTGCCACTCTCCATGCTGCTTCTACTTCTGTAAATTTGGGAAGTTCCCCAGGCCCCGGAGCAGTCAGGGATATTGCTCAGTTGATTACGGCATCCATCAGGAGGGGGCACCGCTACAGACATTTATTTGTGTTTTGCAGCCATCGGCAGCAGTTGAGGGGTTAAAGGCGAACACGTATGGATCGTGGCCGCCCGTGGATTCCAGATAAAAGTCCTTCAGCATTTCCAGTGTCCTCCTATCATAATCCGGAGCTTCCATCACCGCACAGGGGCTATCTATCACAGTGACATGCCTGGCTCCTTATATTGCAGTAGGAGAACATATCACTATACACATTAGGCATTCAGGACTTGTACCTGAGCAGTAAAGGCGGCTATGCTGGTAGTCACACAACTTTCCCAGAAACAGATATAACTCGGTGGAAACGTTCCTGATGATGTGTGATGTAATGACTTCTACATTATAATCAGCAGCAATGTCTTCCTCAGCAGGATCATCCCATAGCAGCTGCAGATGTCACAGCCCATAATGACGCCGATGATAAATCACCGTTTATGTGTCATCAATGTGCAGCAAGTCCCGGCGGTGCAGAGGATGGGAGTGGTAGTGGCCCTGATGAAGTGATGTGTCACAGTGCACTCCCTCAGGCTGTTGCACCCAGGGGATCGGTGCTGGTGAAGGTAGTTTTGAATAATGAGGCCAGAAGTGAACGTATAAAAGTCTCTTTTACTGAGTGCACAATGTAACATCGGGTACATCCAATAGCTAAGGGATCCAAATGCAATTTCTGGCACCAGTAGGAATATGGAGGAAGGTTGGATGGCTGCAGTTTAGCACTTGTGAGTGTAGGGGTCCATTATCAGGTCCAGACCTTCGCTTTAACTGGCCTAGTGGTAGTCTGGGTGATGGATGTCTTGGCTGTAGTCCCTCACCTTCTAGCAGTGTCTTTGATGCAGGTGTTAGCTGGTCACTCTGTTGTCTGAAGGATTTACTTGAGGGCGAGGGTTGTGGTTCTCTATGGAGAATACAGGAGCAGGAGCTCTGCCGTGTGCTTCCTCTCCTCTGTCTGGACAGAAACAACCCCTCCTGGCAGGAAGCCGGACCAACCCACTCCTATCAGGAGGAATTAAACAGGGTGGTGAACCTCGTTCCTGCCAACCGTAACCTTAACCGGTAGACACGGCTAAAACATGCAATACTATATACACAGCAACTGCAGATACCTGTCACAATAGGTAGGTAAGTGGGGAAATAACCAAACACAGGAGGCCTAGATAAAAGACATAATGGGAAATAACGGAGAGGACTTATCTTGAGCAGAGCTGGAGCAGACGATCCACCATACATCCAGAGCTCACGGGAAAGAACTATAACCCGCACAGGCCACTGGGGGAAGGAGGGACAAATAGCCTCACTAACAATCAAACCCAGTACACCTGAGGGAAGGTGGATCCAGCTCAAACCCAAACCAAAACAGAGAAGTCAGACATGTGCAGCCAGTCTGACAGACCTCCGCACATTCACAGGGCAAGGCGTGACAGCACCCCTTGGCCCTAGGTCTCAGGTACTGCAAATGGAAGGAGAGAAGCGCAGGGATCACTAAGGGGTCCAGATGGGAAGCAAAGTGGTAATATGATGAGATCAAAGACTAACAATCCCAAAACACTGATCATAAGAAATTAGTTATATGTTATGTGCATGACGGATGGATGGATCGATAGATAGATAGATAGATATGAGATAGATAGATAGATAGATAGATAGTGGCAGTACTAAAATGTATTTAGTCCTGTCAATAAAGATTATTTGATTTGATAGATAGAGATCACTGTCCATACTGCTGGGGGGAGAGGAGAACACAGCGGCAACAGCAGCTCAATATATTACTGCCTGCCATAGACTGAGAGGAGCCTGATATACCATGGACTCCTTTATCCCCATCCTGGACGTGTCCCCATCCCCCAATCCTACCCAATTATTTCCTACTTGCTTTGGCAATGCTAAAATGTATTTAGTCCTACCAATAAAGCTTATTTGATTTGATAGATAGATATGAGAAAGATGATAGATAGATAATAGTAAATAGATGGGAAATAGATAGATATTAGATAGATAGATATGAGAGAGATATAAGATAGATAGATAGATAGATAGATAGATAGATATGAGAGAGATATAAGATAGATAGATAGATAAAATGGTTTGCAATCAGATTTGTCCCAGTTTTCAGTTTATCAGCGTAAGTAAGAATGTTCCCATTCACTGTCAGCAAGCAGAAATCTTGAAAAGAGAGACAAATTGGGTTAGAAAGTGACAAGCAACAAGAAGTGGATGTGGAATCCTCTGCTTCTCGGACCAGCAGGAGAAATACATGGTGTGCGGGTGTGTGGAGAATAGAGGGTTAATGTATCCTGTGACCTGAGGCGGTGTGTGATATTGTATCTGAGATACCAGAACACAGCCGCGTACCAGTCCAGGAAATAATGGGAACACTGGGAGGCCTTGGCACCGGCTGATCATTCATTACAGGACCAGGCCCCAGGAGTCCAGTGACGCCAGTTTTGGGCAAAAACGTCCTGTTTGTTCTGGCGCAGACCCCGGGGGGAAGGGGGGGCCTCAGAGCTGTCACATACACCGCACCTCGTGTGCAGGATACAGGGTCGCCCGTCCTCCTCAGGTGTCACATACACCGCGCCTCGTGTGCAGGATACAGGGTCGCCCGTCCTCCTCAGGTGTCACATACACCGCGCCTCGTGTGCAGGATACAGGGTCGCCCGTCCTCCTCAGGTGTCACATACACCGCACCTCGTGTGCAGGATACAGGGTCGCCCGTCCTCCTCAGGTGTCACATACACCGCGCCTCGTGTGCCGGATACAGGGTCGCCCGTCCTCCTCAGGTGTCACATACACCGCACTTCGTGTGCCGGATACAGGGTCGCCCGTCCTTCTCAGGTGTCACATACACCGGGCCTCGTGTGCTGGATACAGGGTCGCCCGTCCTCCTCAGGTGTCACATACACCGCACCTCGTGTGCCGGATACAGGGTCGCCCGTCCTCTTCAGGTGTCACATACACCGCGCCTCGTGTGCCGGATACAGGGTCGCCCGTCCTCTTCAGGTGTCACATACACCGCTCCTCGTGTGCCGGATACAGGGTCGCCCGTCCTCCTCAGGTGTCACATACACCGCACCTCGTGTGCCGGATACAGGGTCGCCCGTCCTCCTCAGGTGTCACATACACCGCGCCTCGTGTGCTGGATAAAGGGTCGCCCGTCCTCCTCAGGTGTCACATACACCGCACCTCGTGTGCCGGATACAGGGTCACCCGTCCTCTTCAGGTGTCACATACACCGCGCCTCGTGTGCCGGATACAGGGTCGCCCGTCCTCTTCAGGTGTCACATACACCGCACCTCGAGTGCCGGATACAGGGTCGCCCGTCCTCCTCAGGTGTCACATACACCGCGCCTCGTGTGCAGGATACAGGGTCGCCCGTCCTCCTCAGGTGTCACATACACCGCGCCTCATGTGCCGGATACAGGGTCGCCCGTCCTCCTCAGGTGTCACATACACCGCGCCTCGTGTGCAGGATACAGGGTCGCCCGTCCTCCTCAGGTGTCACATACACCGCGCCTCGTGTGCCGGATACAGGGTCGCCCGTCCTCTTCAGGTGTCACATACACCGCACTTCGTGTGCCGGATACAGGGTCGCCCGTCCTCCTCAGGTGTCACATACACCGCGCCTCGTGTGCTGGATACAGGGTCGCCCGTCCTCCTCAGGTGTCACATACACCGCACCTCGTGTGCCGGATACAGGGTCGCCCGTCCTCTTCAGGTGTCACATACACCGCACCTCGTGTGCCGGATACAGGGTCGCCCGTCCTCTTCAGGTGTCACATACACCGCACCTCGTGTGCCGGATACAGGGTCGCCGTCCTCCTCAGGTGTCATATACACCGCGCCTCGTGTGCTGGATACAGGGTCGCCCGTCCTCCTCAGGTGTCACATACACCGCAACTCGTGTGCCGGATACAGAGTCGCCCGTCCTCTTCAGGTGTCACATACACCGCGCCTCGTGTGCCGGATACAGGGTCGCCCGTCCTCTTCAGGTGTCACATACACCGCACTTCGTGTGCCGGATACAGGGTCGCCCGTCCTCCTCAGGTGTCACATACACCGCACCTCGTGTGCCGGATACAGGGTCACCCGTCCTCTTCAGGTGTCACATACACCGCGCCTCGTGTGCCGGATACAGGGTCGCCCGTCCTCTTCAGGTGTCACATACACCGCACCTCGAGTGCCGGATACAGGGTCGCCCGTCCTCCTCAGGTGTCACATACACCGCGCCTCGTGTGCCGGATACAGGGTCGCCCGTCCTCCTCAGGTGTCACATACACCGCGCCTCATGTGCCGGATACAGGGTCGCCCGTCCTCCTCAGGTGTCACATACACCGCGCCTCGTGTGCACGATACAGGGTCGCCCGTCCTCCTCAGGTGTCACATACACCGCGCCTCGTGTGCCGGATACAGGGTCGCCCGTCCTCTTCAGGTGTCACATACACCGCACTTCGTGTGCCGGATACAGGGTCGCCCGTCCTCCTCAGGTGTCACATACACCGCGCCTCGTGTGCCGGATACAGGGTCGCCCGTCCTCCTCAGGTGTCACATACACCGCACCTCGTGTGCCGGATACAGGGTCGCCCGTCCTCTTCAGGTGTCACATACACCGCACCTCGTGTGCCGGATACAGGGTCGCCCGTCCTCTTCAGGTGTCACATACACCGCACCTCGTGTGCCGGATACAGGGTCGCCGTCCTCCTCAGGTGTCATATACACCGCGCCTCGTGTGCTGGATACAGGGTCGCCCGTCCTCCTCAGGTGTCACATACACCGCAACTCGTGTGCCGGATACAGAGTCGCCCGTCCTCTTCAGGTGTCACATACACCGCGCCTCGTGTGCCGGATACAGGGTCGCCCGTCCTCTTCAGGTGTCACATACACCGCACTTCGTGTGCCGGATACAGGGTCGCCCGTCCTCCTCAGGTGTCACATACACCGCGCCTCGTGTGCCGGATACAGGGTCGCCCGTCCTCCTCAGGTGTCACATACACCGCACCTCGTGTGCCGGATACAGGGTCGCCCGTCCTCTTCAGGTGTCACATACACCGCACCTCGTGTGCCGGATACAGGGTCGCCCGTCCTCCTCAGGTGTCACATACACCGCACCTCGTGTGCCGGATACAGGGTCGCCCGTCCTCTTCAGGTGTCACATACACCGCACCTCGTGTGCAGGATACAGGGTCGCCCGTCCTCCTCAGGTGTCACATACACCGCGCCTCGTGTGCCAGATACAGGGTCGCCCGTCCTCCTCAGGTGTCACATACACCGCGCCTCGTGTGCTGGATACAGGGTCGCCCGTCCTCCTCAGGTGTCACATACACCGCGCCTCGTGTGCAGGATACAGGGTCGCCCGTCCTCTTCAGGTGTCACATACACCGCGCCTCGTGTGCCGGATACAGGGTCGCCCGTCCTCTTCAGGTGTCACATACACCGCACCTCGTGTGCTGGATACAGGGTCGCCCGTCCTCCTCAGGTGTCACATACACCGCGCCTCGTGTGCTGGATACAGGGTCGCCCGTCCTCCTCAGGTGTCACATACACCGCGCCTCGTGTGCAGGATACAGGGTTGCCCGTCCTCTTCAGGTGTCACATACACCGCGCCTCGTGTGCCGGATACAGGGTCGCCCGTCCTCTTCAGGTGTCACATACACCGCACCTCGTGTGCTGGATACAGGGTCGCCCGTCCTCCTCAGGTGTCACATACACCGCGCCTCGTGTGCAGGATACAGGGTCGCCCGTCCTCTTCAGGTGTCACATACACCGCGCCTCGTGTGCCGGATACAGGGTCGCCCGTCCTCCTCAGGTGTCACATACACCGCACCTCGTGTGCTGGATACAGGGTCGCCCGTCCTCTTCAGGTGTCACATACACCGTGCCTCGTGTGCCGGATACAGGGTCGCCCGTCCTCTTCAGGTGTCACATACACCGTGCCTCGTGTGCCGGATACAGGGTCGCCCGTCCTCCTCAGGTGTCACATACACCGCGCCTCGTGTGCCGGATACAGGGTCGCCCGACCTCTTCAGGTGTCACATACACCGTGCCTCGTGTGCCGGATACAGGGTCGCCCGTCCTCCTCAGGTGTCACATACACCACACCTCGTGTGCCGGATACAGGGTCGCCCGTCCTCCTCAGGTGTCACATACACCACACCTCGTGTGCCGGATACAGGGTCGCCCGTCCTCCTCAGGTGTCACATACACCGCACCTCGTGTGCCGGATACAGGGTCGCCCGTCCTCCTCAGGTGTCACATACACCGCACCTCGTGTGCTGGATACAGGGTCGCCCGTCCTCCTCAGGTGTCACATACACCACACCTCGTGTGCCGGATACAGAGTTGCCCGTCCTTCTCAGGTGTCACATACACCGCGCCTCGTGTGCTGGATACAGGGTCGCCCGTCCTCCTCAGGTGTCACATACACCACACCTCGTGTGCCGGATACAGGGTCGCCCGTCCTCCTCAGGTGTCACATACACCACACCTCGTGTGCTGGATACAGGGTCGCCCGTCCTTCTCAGGTGTCACATACACCGTGCCTCGTGTGCCGGATACAGGGTCGCCCGTCCTCCTCCGGTGTCACATACACCACACCTCGTGTGCTGGATACAGGGTCGCCCGTCCTCCTCAGGTGTCACATACACCGCGCCTCGTGTGCCGGATACAGGGTCGCCCGTCCTCCTCAGGTGTCACATACACCGTGCCTCGTGTGCCGGATACAGGGTCGCCCGTCCTCCTCAGGTGTCACATACACCACACCTCGTGTGCCGGATACAGGGTCGCCCGTCCTCCTCAGGTGTCACATACACCACACCTCGTGTGCCGGATACAGGGTCGCCCGTCCTCCTCAGGTGTCACATACACCGCGCCTCGTGTGCAGGATACAGGGTCGCCCGTCCTCCTCAGGTGTCACATACACCGCGCCTCGTGTGTCGGATACAGGGTCGCCCGTTCTCTTCAGGTGTCACATACACCGCACTTCGTGTGCCGGATACAGGGTCGCCCGTCCTCCTCAGGTGTCACATACACCGCGCCTCGTGTGCTGGATACAGGGTCGCCCGTCCTCCTCAGGTGTCACATACACCGCACCTCGTGTGCCGGATACAGGGTCGCCCGTCCTCTTCAGGTGTCACATACACCGCACCTCGTGTGCCGGATACAGGGTCGTCCGTCCTCTTCAGGTGTCACATACACCGCGCCTCGTGTGCCGGATACAGGGTCGCCCGTCCTCCTCAGGTGTCACATACACCGCGCCTCGTGTGCTGGATACAGGGTCGCCCGTCCTCCTCAGGTGTCACATACACCACACCTCGTGTGCCGGATACAGGGTCGCCCGTCCTCTTCAGGTGTCACATACACCGCGCCTCGTGTGCCGGATACAGGGTCGCCCGTCCTCTTCAGGTGTCACATACACCGCACCTCGTGTGCTGGATACAGGGTCGCCCGTCCTCTTCAGGTGTCACATACACCGCGCCTCGTGTGCCGGATACAGGGTCGCCCGTCCTCCTCAGGTGTCACATACACCGCGCCTCGTGTGCCGGATACAGGGTCGCCCGTCCTCTTCAGGTGTCACATACACCGCGCCTCGTGTGCCGGATACAGGGTCGCCCGTCCTCCTCAGGTGTCACATACACCACACCTCGTGTGCCGGATACAGGGTCGCCCGTCCTCCTCAGGTGTCACATACACCACACCTCGTGTGCCGGATACAGGGTCGCCCGTCCTCCTCAGGTGTCACATACACCGCGCCTCATGTGCAGGATACAGGGTCGCCCGTCCTTCTCAGGTGTCACATACACCGCGCCTCGTGTGCCGGATACAGGGTCGCCCGTCCTCCTCAGGTGTCACATACACCGCGCCTCGTGTGCCGGATACAGGGTCGCCCGTCCTCCTCAGGTGTCACATACACCGCGCCTCGTGTGCCGGATACAGGGTCGCCCGTCCTCCTCAGGTGTCACATACACCGCGCCTCGTGTGCTGGATACAGGGTCGCCCGTCCTCCTCAGGTGTCACATACACCGCACCTCGTGTGCTGGATACAGTGTCGCCCGTCCTCCTCAGGTGTCACATACACCGCGCCTCGTGTGCCGGATACAGGGTCGCCCGTCCTTCTCAGGTGTCACATTTATATATTATTTATTTATTATAAATACAATCTGCATAATTATTGTTAGATTTTTAGTTTTCTATTATTATTATTATGTTATTTTTAAAGTACTCCCATATTCTGGTCTTACTGAGCCGTCCTCGGACCGGTCTGGGCACCGCGGCTTCCTTGCAGCTTAATCATTATGCTATTATTATTTTTATTATTCTTATTACTGATTTTATTATTTTATATATTTTTACCTCCGTTTCTCCCCTCTCGTGATCACATTGACAGACGCCTCGGACGTCCCAATTATTCTGATCCACGTCTGTGGACATCAGAGGCGTTCTGTATTCCTTCGCCCTCCGGTCCTCTTCCCTCATCCTCTCAGATTTATATTTCATGTCATCTCGGGGTCGAGGCCGCGCTCTGTTCCTCACCGCACATATCTGCGCAGGGTCCAGAACATGAGTGGTTTTTTATGGTGGACCGGAGGTGTCTATGGTGGAGGCTGTTCACATATATCAAGTGGTCGCAAAACTTGGGGGTCCCAGCGGCTCCACTGGACTCCTGGGGCCTGGTCCTGTAATGAATGATCAGCCAGTGCCAAGGCCTCCCAGTGTTCCCATTATTTCCTGGACTGGTACGCGGCCGTGTTCTGGTATCTCAGATACAATATCACACACTTTGTTTTATGTAGATCAGGAATGCCCAACCTGCGGCCCTCCAAGTGTTGCAAAACTACAACTCCCAGTATGCCTGGACAGCCTGCAGCTATTAGGGCATGCTGGGAGTTGTAGTTTTGCAACAGCAGGAGGGCCGCAGGCTGAGTATCCCTGCTGTAGATGCTTCACAGGCCGCTTTGTTCTCTCTACATTCTGCCTCCTAACCTAAGATGACATTTGATATACTCTAGTCACCTCCAAAGCTGCAGTCAGTCAGCGGCTGCCTCATTCTCAATAGAAATAGAATCCACTGCGTTTGCAATTGTCACAGTGGGCCTCTGTACGGCGTCCTCTTGGCTGGAGCATGGTTATTGAGCGCCCCCCATCTCAACGCGCATTGGGCCATTTCTTCTGCCCAAATTTTCCTAGTGCTCAATCCTGGCCCTCTCAGTGATCACTGGAGGTCCCCGCTGTCAGACCCCCACAGATTAGACAGGTGATCATCTTCGATCATGAGAAAACCCCTTTAACACAGCTGAATTCTAAATGCAGCTTTGGATGTGACTTGAGTATAAGACCCCTCATTTAAGCAGATACATTGTAACTCATCGTCCGGTTTTCCGCTTCTCCTCAGTTACAATGTTCTCTGACAAATAGGTCAGTGACAGCGGAGTTCTTCTTCCACAACTTATCATCTTGATTTGCGCTGGAGGATCAGCCTCTATTCTTCTTCATCAGAAAATCCCCATTTTGCTCATTGCGTTGTTATTTAAATCGCAGTCCCGCTGTGCACTGCGGGTGGCGCTCATGAGTGACTGATGCCGGCGCGCGTCAGGCTTCGATAACAGTCGCAGAACAAGACTCATTTAAAGTTTGCACTGACACTAACTTCTCGCCTGCGCTTCATTCCGGAGGGGAAATTGCTGCAAATTTACACCCATTTTATTCTGAGAGATCGTTTAAGAGGCGACGGCGGCAAACGTTCCGTGTGGAGGCTGAAAACGAGGCGTTTACGGGATCAGTCCGGGGAATATAAACCATGGGCGCCTCCCAACAGGAAACCTTCTCAATGGCAGCTCTGTGTCCTCACTAACATTCATCTCCTGAAATACTCTGTGCTGCTGGAGAACCTGCCACTCTCACTACGTAACTCTGTGCTCTGCACACTCCTCTGCTGAAATACTCTGTGCTGCTGGAGAATCTGCCACTCTCACTACGTAACGCTGTGCACTGCACACTCCTCTCCTGAAATACTCTGTGCTGCTAGAGAATCTGCCACTCTCACTACGTAACGCTGTGCACTGCACACTCCTCTCCTGAAATACTCTGTGCTTCTGGAGAATCTGCCACTCTCACTACATAACGCTGTGCACTGCACACTCCTCTCCTGAAATACTCTGTACTGCTGGAGAATCTGCCACTCTCACTACGTAACGCTGTGCCATGCACACTCCTCTGCTGAAATACTCTGTACTGCTGGAGAATCTGCCACTCTCACTACGTAACGCTGTGCACTGCACACTCCTCTCCTGAAATACTCTGTGCTGCTGGAGATTCTGCACTCTCACTACATAACGCTGTGCACTGCACACTCCTCTCCTGAAATACTCTGTACTGCTGGTGAATCTGCCACTCTCACTACGTAATGCTGTGCCATGCACACTCCTCTGCTGAAATACTCTGTACTGCTGGAGAATCTGCCACTCTCACTACGTAACGCTGAGCCATGCACACTCCTCTCCTGAAATACTCTGTGCTGCTGGATAATCTGCCACTCTCACTACATAACGCTGTGCACTGCACACTCCTCTGCTGAAATACTCTGTACTGCTGGAGAATCTGCCACTCTCACTACGTAACGCTGTGCCATGCACACTCCTCTGCTGAAATACTCTGTACTGCTGGAGAATCTGCCACTCTCACTACGTAACGCTGTGCACTGCACACTCCTCTCCTGAAATACTCTGTGCTGCTGGAGAATCTGCCACTCTCACTATGTAACGCTGTGCCCTGCACAGTCCTCTCCTGAAATACTCTGTACTGCTGGAGAATCTGCCACTCTCACTACGTAACGCTGTGCACTGCACACTCCTCTGCTGAAATACTCTGTACTGCTGGAGAATCTGCCACTCTCACTACGTAATGCTGTGCCCTGCACAGTCCTCTCCTGAAATACTCTGTACTGCTGGAGAATCTGCCACTCTCACTACGTAACGCTGTGCACTGCACAATCCTCTGCTGAAATACTCTGTACTGCTGGAGAATCTGCCACTCTCACTACGTAACGCTGTGACCTGCACACTCCTCTCCTGAAATACTCTGTGCTGCTGGAGAATCTGCCACTCTGACTACATAACGCCGTGCACTGCACACTCCTCTGCTGAAATACTCTGTACTGCTGGAGAATCTGCCACTCTCACTACGTAACGCTGTGCACTACACACTCCTCTTCTGGAATACTCTGTGCTGCTGGAGAATCTGCACTCTCACTACATAACGCTGTGCACTGCACACTCCTCTGCTGAAATTCTCTGTGCTGCTGGAGAACCTGCCACTCTCACTACGTTACGCTGTGCACTGCACACTCCTCTCCTGAAATACTCTGTACTGCTGGAGAAGCTGCCACTCTCACTACGTAACGCTGTGCCATGCACACTCCTCTCCTGAAATACTCTGTACTGCTGGAGAATCTGCCACTCTCACTACGTAACGCTGTGCACTGCACACTCCTCTCCTGAAATACTCTGTGCTGCTGGAGAATCTGCACTCTCACTACATAACGCTGTGCACTGCACACTCCTCTGCTGAAATTCTCTGTGCTGCTGGAGAACCTGCCACTCTCACTACGTAACGCTGTGCCATGCACACTCCTCTCCTGAAATACTCTGTACTGCTGGAGAATCTGCCACTCTCACTACGTAACGCTGTGCCATGCACACTCCTCTCCTGAAATACTCTGTACTGCTGGAGAATCTAACACTCTCACTACGTAACGCTGTGCCCTGCACACTCCTCTCCTGAAATACTCTGTGCTGCTGGAGAATCTGCCACTCTCACAATGTAATGCTGTGCCCTGCACAGTCCTCTTCTGAAATACTCTGTACTGCTGGAGAATCTGCCACTCTCACTACGTAACTCTGTGCCCTGCACACTCCTCTCCTGAAATACTCTGTGCTGCTGGAGAATCTAACACTCTCACTACGTAACGCTGTGCCCTGCACACTCCTCTCCTGAAATACTCTGTGCTGCTGGAGAATCTGCCACTCTCACTATGTAATGCTGTGCCCTGCACAGTCCTCTTCTGAAATACTCTGTACTGCTGGAGAATCTGCCACTCTCACTACGTAACTCTGTGCCCTGCACACTCCTCTCCTGAAATACTCTGTGCTGCTGGAGAATCTGCACTCTCACTACAGTCAGGTCCATAAATATTGGGATATCGACACAATTCTAACATTTTTGGCTCTATACACCACCACAATGGATTTGAAATGAAACAAACAAGATGTGCTTTACCTGTAGACCGTCAGCTTTAATGTGAGGGGATTTACATCCACATCAGGTGAACGGTGTAGGAATTACAGCAGTTTGTATATGTGCCTCCCACTTGTTATGGGACCAAAAGTAATGGGACAATTGGCTTCTCAGCTGTTCCATGGCCAGGTGTGTGTTATTCCCTCATTATCCCAATTACAATGAGCAGATAAAAGGTCTGGAGTTCATTACAAGTGTGCTATTTGCATTTGGAATCTGTTGCTGTCAACTCTCAAGATGAGATCCAAAGAGCTGTCGCTATCAGTGAAAAAAGCCATCATTAGGCTGAAAAAACAAAACAACCCCATCAGAGAGATAGCAAAAACATTAGGTGTGGCCAAAACAACTGTTTGGGACATTTTAAAAAAGAAGGAACGCACCGGTGAGCTCAACAACACCAAAAGACCCGGAAGATCACGGAAAACAACTGTGGGGGATGACCGAAGAATTCTTTCCCTGGTGAAGAAAACACCCTTCACAACAGTTGGCCAGATCAAGAACACTCTCCAGGACGTAGGTGTATGTGTGTCAAAGTCAACAATCAAGAGAAGACTTCACCAGAGTGAATGCAGAGGGTTCACCACAAGATGTAAACCATTGGTGAGCCTCAAAAACAGGAAGGCCAGATTGGAGTTTGCCAAACGACATCTAAAAAAGCCTTCACAGTTCTGGAACAACATCCTATGGACAGATGAGACCAAGATCAACTTGTACCAGAGTGATGGGAAGAGAAGAGTATGGAGAAGGAAAGGAACTGCTTATGATCCTAAGCATACCACCTCATCAGTGAAGCATGGTGGTGGTAGTGTCATGGCGTGGGCATGTATGGCTGCCAATGGAACTGCTTCTCTTGTATGTATTGATGATGTGACTGCTGACAAAAGCAGCAGGATGACTTCTGAAGTGTTTCGGGCAATATTATCTGCTCATATTCAGCCAAATGCTTCAGAACTCATTGGACGGCGCTTCACAGTGCAGATGGACAATGACCCAAAGCATACTGCAAAAGCAACCAAAGAGTTTTTTAAGGGAAAGAAGTGAAATGTTATGCAATAGCCAAGTCAATCACCGGACCTGAATCCGATTGAGCTGCATTTCACTTGCTGAAGACAAAACTGAAGGGAAAATGCCCCAAGAACAAGCAGGAACTGAAGACAGTTGCAGTAGAGGCCTGGCAGAGCATCACCAGGGATGAAACCCAGCGTCTGGTGATATCTATGCGTTCCAGACTTCAGGCTGTCATTGACTGCAAAGGATTTGCCACCAAGTATTAAAGTGAAAGTTTGATTTATGATTATTATTCTGTCCCATTACTTTTGGTTCATTAACAAGTGGGAGGCACATATGCAAACTGTTGTAATTCCTGCACCGTTCACCTGATTTGGATGTAAATACCCTCAAATTACAGCTGACAGTCTGCAGTTAAAGCACAACTTGTTTGTTTCATTTCAAATCCATTGTGGTGTATAGAGCCAAAAATGTTAGAATTGTGTCGATGTCCCAATATTTATGGACCTGACTGTATGTAACGCTGTGCCCTGCACACTCCTCTCCTGAAATACTCTGTGCTGCTGGAGAATCTGCACTCTCACTACATAACGCTGTGCACTGCACACTCCTCTCCTGAAATACTCTGTGCTGCTGGAGAATCTAACACTCTCACTACGTAACTCTGTGCACTGCACACTCCTCTGCTGAAATACTCTGTGCTGCTGGAGAATCTGCCACTCTCACTACATAACGCTGTGCACTGCACACTCCTCTCCTGAAATACTCTGTACTGCTGGGAGAATCTGACACTCTCACTACGTAACGCTGTGCACTGCACACTCCTCTCCTGAAATACTCTGTACTGCTGGAGAATCTGCCATTCTCACTACGTAACGCTGTGCCCTGCACACTCCTCTTCTGTAATACTCTGTGCTGCTGTTGTCTTTTCTGCTTCCAGTATGTAAATCTAACTCTGTGACCTCCAAAACAATAAACATACTCCTCTCCTGAAATACTCTGCACTGCTGGTGTCCCTACTGCTTCCTCCATTTAACTATCACTCTGTGATCTCCCACAAGATCAATATGCTCCTCTCCTGAAACACTCTGTGCTGCTCATTCCCCTATATAATACTCAAAATGCGTTCTCCCATAAGATAATCTCACCCATCTACTGAAATACTCTGTGCTGCTGGTGTCCCTACTCCTTCCCCCATTTAACTATCACTCTATGATTTCCCACATGGTTAACTTGCTACTCTCCTGAAATACTCTGTGCAGTGGGGGATCCTGTTCATTTCCAAATAAAAGACTCAAAATGTATTCTTGCACAAGATCATCTCACCCATCTACTGAAATACTCTGTGCTGCTGGTGTCCCTACTCCTTCTGTGATCTCCCACAATATTCCCGTGGTCTTCTCCTGAAACAATCTGTGCTGCTAGAAGACCCGCTCCTTCCTCTTTGTAACTGACCTTGCACAGGATCAGCACACTCCTCTCCTGAAATGCTCTGTGCTGCCAGTGAACTGATTTAATTAGGTAAAGCTCAATCTCTGCCGTCTGTCCTGAAATACTCTGTGCTGCTCATTGTACTACTTAGTCTATGACCTCCCACAAGATTAGTGCACTTCAATTCTGAAATACTCTGTGCTGCTGTACAACCCTGGTTCTTCCTCTCAGCCACAGATAAGATCATGCCTTTCCTAAGGCTGGGTTCAGACCTGAGCGTTCGGGATGGAGCGCTCTGTATGCGCGTTTACAGACGCGGCTCCGGAACAAGCGAACGCCCATTGTTGCGTGTTCCCGCTGAAGTCTATGTACTGGAACGCGCGACAAGACGCCCCAAAGAAGCTCCTGTACTTCTTGGGGCGTCGGGCGTTTTACAGTAAAACGCTCAGGTGAGAACCCTTCCCATAGGGAAACATTGGTTCTTGCCTGTTGAGCATTTTACAGCGCGTAGGAACGCGCTGTAAAACGCTCAGGTGTGACCCCAGCCTAAAACACTTTGTGCTGCTGGGAGACCTGTTCCCTTCACTGTGTACTTCTCAGTCGGTGTCATCCTAGTCTTCACAAGACATCTTCACAGGAGGAATGTGGCTGAGGTCCAGGATCACTGCGTGTCCTTAAGACGTCTGTGTGGAGTCTTCTCAGGTCATTCTGTCTTTGCCATCTGCGTCCATCGTCAGAGGATGTCTCTAAAGTTCTCTGAAATCCCCAAGGTTAATGTGATGCCACATGCTCTGCCCGATTCTGCCACATTCACAGATGACCGTCATCTATCTGAGTAATCATGTGAGACTCACCGCGCCATCAATCATGTATGACACAACTGTTACCAGGATACAAAGCTTCTGTTCAGCAATCGTAGGGTTAAAAACACCACAATCATACAGACATGCAATACATCTTTTATTTCAAATAAAGGCAACTCCATATCCATAGGAGGCAGTATTATAGTAGTTATATTCCTGTACATAGGAGGCAGTATTATAGTAGTTATATTCCTGTACATAGGAGCAGTATTATAGTAGTTATATTCTTGTACATAGGAGCAGTATTATAGTAGTTATATTCTTGTACATAGGAGCAGTATTATAGTAGTTATATTCTTGTACATAGGAGCAGTATTATAGTAGTTATATTCTTGTACATAGGAGCAGTATTATAGTAGTTATATTCTTGTACATAGGAGCAGTATTATAGTAGTTATATTCTTGTACATAGGAGCAGTATTATAGTAGTTATATTCTTGTACATAGGAGGCAGTATTATAGTAGTTATATTCTTGTACATAGGAGGCAGTATTATAGTAGTTATATTCTTGTACATAGGAGCAGTATTATATTAGTTATATTCTTGTACATAGGAGCAGTATTATAGTAGTTATATTCTTGTACATAGGAGGCAGTATTATAGTAGTTATATTCTTGTACATAGGAGCAGTATTATAGTAGATGTATTCTTGTACATAGGAGCAGTATTATAGTAGTTATATTCCTGTACATAGGAGGCAGTATTATAGTAGTTATATTCTTGTACATAGGAGCAGTATTATAGTAGTTATATTCCTGTACATAGGAGGCAGTATTATAGTAGTTATATTCTTGTACATAGGAGCAGTATTATAGTAGTTATATTCTTGTACATAGGAGGTAGTATTATAGTAGTTATATTCTTGTACATAGGAGCAGTATTATAGTAGTTATATTCTTGTACATAGGAGGCAGTATTATAGTAGTTATATCCCTGTACATAGGAGCAGTATTATAGTAGTTATATTCTTGTACATCGGGGCAGTATTATAGTAGTTATATTCTTGTACATAGGAGGCAGTATTATAGTAGTTATATTCCTGTACATAGGAGGCAGTATTATAGTAGTTATATTCCTGTACATAGGAGCAGTATTATAGTAGTTATATTCTTGTACACAGGAGCAGTATTATAGTAGTTATATTCTTGTACATAGGAGCAGTATTATAGTAGTTATATTCTTGTACATAGGAGCAGTATTATAGTAGTTATATTCCTGTACATAGGAGGCAGTATTATAGTAGTTATATTCTTGTACATAGAATGCAGTATTATAGTAGTTATATTCTTGTACATAGGAGGCAGTATTATAGTAGTTATATTCTTGTACATAGGAGCAGTATTATAGTAGTTATATTCTTGTACATAGGAGCAGTATTATAGTAGTTATATTCTTGTACATAGGAGCAGTATTATAGTAGTTATATTCTTGTACATAGGAGCAGTATTATAGCAGTTATATTCTTGTACATAGGAGCAGTATTATAGTAGTTATATTCTTGTATATAGGGAGCAGTATTATAGTAGTTATATTCCTGTACATAGGAGCAGTATTATAGTAGTTATATTCTTGTACATAGGAGCAGTATTATAGTAGTTATATTCTTGTACATAGGAGGCAGTATTATAGTAGTTATATTCTTGTACATAGGAGGCAGTATTATAGTAGTTATATTCTTGTACATAGAATGCAGTATTATAGTAGTTATATTCTTGTATATAGGGAGCAGTATTATAGTAGTTATATTCTTGTACATAGGAGGCAGTATTATAGTAGTTATATTCTTGTACATAGGAGGCAGTATTATAGTAGTTATATTCTTGTACATAGAATGCAGTATTATAGTAGTTATATTCTTGTATATAGGGAGCAGTATTATAGTAGTTATATTCCTGTACATAGGAGCAGTATTATAGTAGTTATATTCTTGTACATAGAATGCAGTATTATAGTAGTTATATTCTTGTACATAGAATGCAGTATTATAGTAGTTATATTCTTGTACATAGGAGCAGTATTATAGTAGTTATATTCCTGTACATAGGAGGCAGTATTATAGTAGTTATATTCTTGTACATAGAATGCAGTATTATAGTAGTTATATTCTTGTACATAGAATGCAGTATTATAGTAGTTATATTCTTGTACATAGGAGCAGTATTATAGTAGTTATATTCTTGTACATAGAAGCAGTATTATAGCAGTTATATTCTTGTACATAGGAGCAGTATTATAGTAGTTATATTCTTGTACATAGGAGCAGTATTATAGTAGTTATATTCTTGTACATAGGAGCAGTATTATAGTAGTTATATTCTTGTACATAGGAGCAGTATTATAGTAGTTATATTCCTGTACATAGGAGCAGTATTATAGTAGTTATATTCTTGTACATAGGAGCAGTATTATAGTAGTTATATTCTTGTACATAGGAGTAGTATTATAGTAGTTATATTCTTGTACATAGGAGCAGTATTATAGTAGTTATATTCTTGTACATAGGAGCAGTATTATAGTAGTTATATTCTTGTACTTAGGAGGCAGTATTATAGTAGTTATAATCTTGTACATAGGAGCAGTATTATAGTAGATATATTCTTGTACATAGGAGCAGTATTATAGTAGTTATATTCTTGTACACAGGAGCAGTATTATAGTAGTTATATTCTTGTACATAGGAGCAGTATTATAGTAGTTATATTCTTGTACATAGGAGCAGTATTATAGTAGTTATATTCCTGTACATAGGAGGCAGTATTATAGTAGTTATATTCTTGTACATAGAATGCAGTATTATAGTAGTTATATTCTTGTACATAGGAGGCAGTATTATAGTAGTTATATTCTTGTACATAGGAGCAGTATTATAGTAGTTATATTCTTGTACATAGGAGCAGTATTATAGTAGTTATATTCTTGTACATAGGAGCAGTATTATAGTAGTTATATTCTTGTACATAGGAGCAGTATTATAGCAGTTATATTCTTGTACATAGGAGCAGTATTATAGTAGTTATATTCTTGTATATAGGGAGCAGTATTATAGTAGTTATATTCCTGTACATAGGAGCAGTATTATAGTAGTTATATTCTTGTACATAGGAGCAGTATTATAGTAGTTATATTCTTGTACATAGGAGGCAGTATTATAGTAGTTATATTCTTGTACATAGGAGGCAGTATTATAGTAGTTATATTCTTGTACATAGAATGCAGTATTATAGTAGTTATATTCTTGTATATAGGGAGCAGTATTATAGTAGTTATATTCCTGTACATAGGAGCAGTATTATAGTAGTTATATTCTTGTACATAGAATGCAGTATTATAGTAGTTATATTCTTGTACATAGAATGCAGTATTATAGTAGTTATATTCTTGTACATAGGAGCAGTATTATAGTAGTTATATTCCTGTACATAGGAGGCAGTATTATAGTAGTTATATTCTTGTACATAGAATGCAGTATTATAGTAGTTATATTCTTGTACATAGAATGCAGTATTATAGTAGTTATATTCTTGTACATAGGAGCAGTATTATAGTAGTTATATTCTTGTACATAGAAGCAGTATTATAGCAGTTATATTCTTGTACATAGGAGCAGTATTATAGTAGTTATATTCTTGTACATAGGAGCAGTATTATAGTAGTTATATTCTTGTACATAGGAGCAGTATTATAGTAGTTATATTCTTGTACATAGGAGCAGTATTATAGTAGTTATATTCCTGTACATAGGAGCAGTATTATAGTAGTTATATTCTTGTACATAGGAGCAGTATTATAGTAGTTATATTCTTGTACATAGGAGTAGTATTATAGTAGTTATATTCTTGTACATAGGAGCAGTATTATAGTAGTTATATTCTTGTACATAGGAGCAGTATTATAGTAGTTATATTCTTGTACTTAGGAGGCAGTATTATAGTAGTTATAATCTTGTACATAGGAGCAGTATTATAGTAGATATATTCTTGTACATAGGAGCAGTATTATAGTAGTTATATTCTTGTACATAGGAGCAGTATTATAGTAGTTATATTCTTGTACATAGGAGGCAGTATTATAGTAGTTATATTCTTGTACATAGGAGCAGTATTATAGTAGTTATATTCTTGTACATAGGAGGCAGTATTATAGTAGTTATATTCTTGTACATAGGAGCAGTATTATAGTAGTTATATTCTTGTACATAGGAGCAGTATTATAGTAGTTATATTCTTGTACATAGGAGGCAGTATTATAGCAGTTATATTCTTGTACATAGGAGCAGTATTATAGTAGTTATATTCTTGTACATAGGAGCAGTATTATAGTAGTTATATTCTTGTACATAGGAGGCAGTATTATAGTAGTTATATTCTTGTACATAGGGGCATTATTATAGTAGTTATATTCTTGTAGATAGGAGCAGTATTATAGTAGTTATATTCTTGTACATAGGAGCAGTATTATAGTAGTTATATTCTTGTACATAGGAGGCAGTATTATAGTAGTTATATTCTTGTACATAGGTGGCAGTATTATAGTAGTTATATTCTTGTACATAGGAGCAGTATTATAGTAGTTATATTCTTGTACATAGGAGGCACTATTATAGTAGTTATATTCTTGTACATAGGAGCAGTATTATAGTAGTTATATTCTTGTACATAGGAGCAGTATTATAGTAGTTATATTCCTGTACATAGGAGCAGTATTATAGTAGTTATATTCTTGCACATAGGAGCAGTATTGTAGTAGTTATATTCTTGTATATAGCCACAGTATTATAGTAGTTATATTCTTGTACATAGGAGCAGTATTATAGTAGTTATATTCTTGTACATAGGAGCAGTATTATAGTAGTTATATTCTTGTACATAGGAGCAGTATTATAGTAGTTATATTCTTGTACATAGGAGCAGTATTATAGTAGTTATATTCTTGTATATAGCCACAGTATTATAGTAGTTATATTCTTGTACATAGGAGCAGTATTATAGTAGTTATATTCCTGTACATAGGAGCAGTATTATAGTAGTTATATTCTTGCACATAGGAGCAGTATTGTAGTAGTTATATTCTTGTATATAGCCACAGTATTATAGTAGTTATATTCTTAACCATATTTCTTTTTATTGAGGTAAGAAAACAAGGCCACACGCCTACACAAGACAACTGTTTCATAACATTAAGAGTCACAATAGTTATCCAGCATACAAGTCATGTGTAAGCAATACCAGCTATTATCATCTTCATCAGAACATACATCAAAAGAAACGAAAAGAAGGAAGGAAAAAGGGGAAGGGATCAGAGAAGTGAGGGGATCCTGCTCTATCATGTGAAATTCCTGTGTGATTTCCACGGGGACCATAGCTTTAGGAAACAATGGCGAGAGTTTGTTTCCCAATGTGCCAGTTCCTCAAAGCGATAGATTTGATCTACCTTGTCCGTCCACATATCAAGATTTGGAGGGGAATCTGTTTTCCACAAAAAGGGAACTAGTAGTCTAGCTGCTGTAATCAGCATTGTAGGGAGATTATTTTTGGCGGGGGTTATCGTGCTATTAGGGCACCATAGTAAGATAAGTTTAGCATCTAGTACGACATTGGTTTTGCAAACACTATTAATCATTGATTCTACCAATTTCCAAAACGGTTGAATCTTATGGCAGAGCCACCAGATATGTGATAATGAACCGGTTTCTATGCCACATCTCCAGCACACTTCGGGTACCTCAGGATTAAGTTTGTGCAAGAATTCAGGAGTTTTGTACCATCTACTTAGTAGTTTAAAAGAATTCTCCTGAACTCTCACACAACGACCAAAGCCATGAGAATGAGCCAAAACAAAGGCTCTCTCTGGTTCCGTCAGGGTCATAGAAAGCTCTCGCTCCCATGAAGTCAAATACCCAAGTTCTGGTGGTAAGAAGGAAAGCATTTCTTTATACATCTGGGATAATGGCCTAAGAGGAGGCCTAGGGGCCAAGATTTTCTTCTCAAGCCAAGAGGGGGAGCTGCTACTAGCAAAGGTTCCAACGCATAACTTGGTATCTCTCTTAAAATCTGCCAAGTGGAAAAAGGGAGCTGTCTTGATTTCGGGGCGGTCCATTATTAAATCCCACTGCAGACTACCATCTGGGAGAAGGACATCCCGCAGGAACAAGCCAGCGAGCCTAGACCAAATCCCAGAGGGGTTTGACACAGAAGGATGAATATAGCTCTGTAATAGTTTAAGAGGCATACAGGGATTAGGAAAACTAAACTGCTGGGATTTGACCATTTTAGACCATTCTACTAGCATT
Organism: Bufo bufo; assembly: GCF_905171765.1. Classification (NCBI taxonomy): domain Eukaryota; kingdom Metazoa; phylum Chordata; class Amphibia; order Anura; family Bufonidae; genus Bufo; species Bufo bufo. The sequence goes on along the minus strand of NC_053389.1, from coordinate 30,224,727 downwards.
CCTTTCCAAACCGGGGAAGAGGCGTAGTGATTGGCTGAAAAGGGTCTAACACCCCATAGAGTGAGCTGATCTTGGTTGGTGAGTAATACAGATTCAAGCCGTGAGCAAAGGGAGCTAGATTTACATGTTAGGGCAGATACACATCTACATAACTGAACAGCAGTGTAATATGACTTTACATCAGGCATCCCAAAGCCTCCAAACTTCTTATCTCTTGTAAGGACAGAATAGGCAATGCGTGGCGACTTGCCATTCCAGAGAAAGCGCGTGAACACTCGGCGGACCTCTGAAAAGTATGAGTTTGGCAACCATATAGGGATGGCTTGTAGCAAATAAAGAAATTTGGGGAGAATGAAAGTTTTCAGATAGTTTTTCCTCCCTATCCATGAGACAAAAGGGAGTTTCAAATTTTGTAAGTGGGTGCGAACCTCTTGCAGGAGTGGAGCATAGTTAAGGGATGCTAGGTCTTGAATATTGGCCGAAACATGCGTTCCTAAAAATGTAATGTCTCTGGAGGCCCAGGTAAATGGAGTGGAACGTTTTAGACTGTTGACTACAGATTGGGGGCAAGAAATATTAAGTGCCATGGATTTCCCATAATTTATTTTAAAGTTGGATACAAATCCAAAGTCCTCAAAAGTATTCAACAACTTGGGCAAGGCTTCTGCAGGGTTGGAGGTCATGACTAAGAGGTCATCCGCGAATGCTGCAGTAACATGGGTTTGTGAGCCAATCTGGAGGCCTCTAATAACAGGGTCTGATCTAATTTTACACAGAAGGGTTTCCATGACCAGTACAAATAGTGCCGGGGAGAGGGGGCACCCCTGTCTTGTCCCGTTGGTGATGCGAAATGGTGGGGATAATGCTCCATTGACTTTGACCATGGCAGAGGGGGCCGAATAAAGGGTGTTGACAGCACTGATAAACTGGTCCGGGAGGCCAAACTTCGACAGGGTCCGTGACATAAAGAGCCAGCTGACCCTGTCGAAGGCTTTTTCCGCATCTGTGCTCACTAGGACTAAAGGCCTAGAGGATCTCTTGGCCCAATTCACTAGATGTAGAAGCCGCACCGTGTTCTCCGACCCCTGTCTGCCATGGACAAAACCTACTTGTTCTTCATGCACAATGTCAGGGAGAACATCCTGAAGCCTGGTAGCCAGAATTTTCGCCCACCACTTCACATCGTTATTAAGTAAAGATATTGGCCTATAGTTACTGCAGCATGTTGGATCTTTGTTTTCCTTATGGAGGACAGTAATGTGCGCCAATAAGGAATGAGGAGCGAGAGAACCCCCTGTCAGAAGGTAGTTGCACAAGTTCCTGAAACGTGGGATCAACACATCCTGAAAGGATTTATAATATGCAATGGAAAATCCATCAGGGCCGGGGCTTTTACCCGATGGAATAGACATAAGGACCTTGCGAACCTCTGAATCGGAAATAGGCTTAGTCAGGAGGGAAGTTTTTGATGGGGATACAGAGGGAAGGTCAAGAGACTGCAAGAATTTATCAGTGGCCTCGGATAAATCTCCAGGGGTAGTCCCATTAGGAGGTGGCAAATTATATAAGGCCTCATAGAAGGCACAGAATGCCTTAGCGACATCTGGGGTAGACTTATGTACTTTGCCTTTGGAGTCTTTAATAGAGGAAACAAAGGAGTCAGAAAACTGCTTCTTGGCAATTGCCGACATCAGTCTGTTTCCTCTATCCCCATGAGCATAGGCCTTGAATCGGGAACGAAGGACCAGCTTTGCTGAGGTGACATTCAATAAATTTTTAAGTTTTGTTCTGGCTTCAGTTAGTTCTGCTAGGGTGCTTATAGCACGAGATTCCTTGTGGGAAGATTCTAGACGAGATATGGTCGCCAATAAGGCGTCCAGGGCTAGTGTCCTTTGTTTTTTCACAAAAGCTCCCAAAGCTATAAGTTCCCCCCTTAGGACCACCTTATGGGATTCCCATAGTATAGAGGGAGAAGGAGGTGAATCTGGGGTGTCATTAAGTGTGAAAAATTCAGATATTGAGGCCTTAAGTTTGTCTGCATGTCTAGGGTCTAGAATTAGGGTATCATTGAGACGCCACAAGTGCTCCTTTCTCTGCGGTCCAGACAGGGAAAAATTTACAATGACAGGGGCATGGTCGGATAATGTTATGTTACCTATCCGGGCTCCAGAGACATTACGTACATGTGAACTAGACAGGAAAATGTAATCCAATCTGTGGAAAGATAGTTTGGCATGTGAGTAAAAGGTATAATCTCGGCCATTGGGGTTTAGGGCCCGCCAGACATCCAATACTTTAAGTTTTTTCAGGGAAATTTTCAATCTTTTCAGGAGCCTATAAGATACAGAAGGTCTGCCCGCCGAGGTGTCCACCGCTGGCTCCAGAGCAACATTAAAGTCGCCCCCCAGTACTAATAAGCCCTCTGAGAAGGAGGATAACGCAGCAAGGGTCTGAACGAGCCATGGTACTTGGCCTTTATTGGGAGCGTACACGTTGGCAAAGGTCACTGGAGATTCGCCCAATAAACCCTTTATAAAAATGTACCTGCCCTCTGGGTCTGCTGAGATAGCCGAGTGTTTAAAGGGGAGACATTTATGTATAGCTATACTAACCCCTCTACTGGCGGAATCGTGAGTACTGTGAAACCACTGGACAAATTTCTTAGGGGGAAACCTAGGAATTTTGCCCGTTCTGAAATGGGTCTCTTGTAAAAAGGCCACAGAGACCTTATCTTTCAGGAGGAGAGATAGCGCTTGAGACCTTTTACATGGCTCGTTCAGCCCGTGCGCGTTTAGTGAGGCGACCACTATAGAAGACATTTCTGAATACATTCAGGTGAATAAATGCATAATACATCCATGGAAGTATGGAAGAGCACACATATGATATGAGCAGGAGAAGGGAAGGAAGGTAGGGGAAGCACAAAAGAACAAAAAATGAACAAGAAAACATTAAACATGTCAAGTTGACAAGTGAGTAACTCAGACATGACACCCGTCTGAGGAGGGGTTAGTACTCTACCTATCACCAGCCAAGACAGGGTTGGACTGGCGAGGGGGCAAGTAAAGCACCTGTGGTCTGAGCAAAAGAGACCAAAACAAAACATGTGTCCAGCATCTTAATCCGTCCGGACATCACCCTGCAATGAGGAGCAGGATGCGTTAACCTAGAGGTAGCGTCCCGTAGCAGCAATAATACGGTACAAAACCGTTTAAACATAACATTAAGCCCAATAGGCCATAAAAATAAAAACTCTAAGAATGCAGAAAACCTTCAAAGTGTAGAGAGGCCAAGTCCGCCTTTAGTAATCTGTGTAACAGAGGTGAGTAACAGTCATCTCCTATTCTGGGGAGGTAAAAATATCAGCAAGGTATGCTTACAAGCACCTCTAATCAGGTGGGATCTCTATCCATCCTGCCGCGTCCCGAACGATCAGATTTGCCTGCGGACGCCGTCTGCCATGCGGACACACGAGGTGGCGTGGGAAGGGCGCCATCTTGGTCAGCTGGTAACCATGAGGGAATCTCTATCGGAGGAACGTCCAGGGATCGCCAGACAGAATCCAGGTCAGCAGGAGAGCGTACGGTGAGTAGCTTACCGTTCCTGGAAATCGCCAACCCAAAGGGGTATAACCAGCGGAATGGGGTCGAGGTTTTCCTCAGGATCTCCAGGAGAGGCCTGAGAAGGCGCCGCTTGGCCAGGGTGGATGGAGCGATGTCTTGGAACATCTGAATCGGGGTATTTTCGTACTCCAGTACCTCCATTTCTCTTTGGCTTTTAAGGATGGCTGCGGTATCAACGTAGCTCAATAAGCCACAGATTACATCACGTGGCGGTTCTTGCGGTTTAGGCCTAGGGCGCAGCGCCCTGTGTATGCGCTCCACCACGATTCCCGCCGCTCTGTCAGGATTCAGCAGCTTAGAGAACAATTCACGTGCTACAGTCGGTAAGGCCTCTACTGCAAACGACTCAGGTAGGCCGCGGATGCGGATATTGCGCCGGCGGCTGCGGTTTTCTTGGTCTTCCAACTTCAGGAAGGCATCGTTTAGCAAGGCCTTGTGAGACGCCAGCACCTCCGACGCTTTACTCTCATACGTCATGATGGCCTCCTGAGTGGCTTCTAACGCCACCACTCTCTGCCCCAGATGCTTCATGTCATCCTTGATATCAGACAGGTCTTGTTTCAAGGGCGAGAGGGCAGATTCAAGGACCCGGCGCAGGGTTCGCTCTGAGAGAGGTGGATCTCTGGGCCTCTTATCCGAGACATCGGAGCCGCTACCTACGTCTGACAATTCCCCGGCGTCAGAGTCTTGTGCAGCAGACGTCGCCATATTGGGGCCTTTCTGCGCCGTGAACCTCGACGTTTTCCGGAGAAACTTCTCCATCTCTGGCTGTTTGGAGCGCAGTGGGGTGGACTCTGAGCTTCCTCTGTTCTTTTCTCTGCCAGGTTTCCCCATAATCAAGCAAATTGTAAGCTTATATAGGGCAAATGAGCCGGAATGCTGGAGGAGCTCAAGCTCGTGCGGCCATTCAGCAGCGTGGCTAGGCTCCGCCCCTCTATAGTAGTTATATTCTTGTACATAGGAGCAGTATTATAGTAGTTATATTCTTGTATATAGGAGCAGTATTATAGTAGTTATATTCTTGTACATAGGAGCAGTATTATAGTAGTTATATTCTTGTACATAGGAGCAGTATTATAGTATTTATATTCTTGTACATAGGAGGCAGTATTATAGTAGTTATATTCTTGTACAGAGGAGCAGTATTATAGTAGTTATATTCTTGTACATAGGAGGCAGTATTATAGTAGTTATATTCTTGTACATAGGAGCAGTATTATAGTAGTTATATTCTTGTACAGAGGAGCAGTATTATAGTAGTTATATTCTTGTACATAGGAGGCAGTATTATAGTAGTTATATTCTTGTACATAGGAGCAGTATTATAGAAGTTATATTCTTGTACATAGGAGTAGTATTATAGTAGTTATATTCTTGTACATAGGAGCAGTATTATAGTAGTTATATTCTTGTACATAGGAGCAGTATTATAGTAGTTATATTCTTGTACATAGGAGTAGTATTATAGTAGTTATATTCTTGTACATAGGAGCAGTATTATAGTAGTTATATTCTTGTACATAGGAGCAGAATTATAGTAGTTATATTCTTGTACATAGGAGCAGTATTATAGTAGTTATATTCCTGTACATAGGAGCAGTATTATAGTAGTTATATTCTTGTACATAGAATGCAGTATTATAGTAGTTATATTCTTGTACATAGGAGCAGTATTATAGTAGTTATATTCTTGTACATAGAAGCAGTATTATAGCAGTTATATTCTTGTACATAGGAGCAGTATTATAGTAGTTATATTCTTGTACATAGGAGCAGTATTATAGTAGTTATATTCTTGTACATAGGAGCAGTATTATAGTAGTTATATTCCTGTACATAGGAGCAGTATTATAGTAGTTATATTCTTGTACATAGGAGGCAGTATTATAGAAGTTATATTCTTGTACATAGGAGTAGTATTATAGTAGTTATATTCTTGTACATAGGAGCAGTATTATAGTAGTTATATTCTTGTACATAGGAGCAGTATTATAGTAGTTATATTCTTGTACATAGGAGTAGTATTATAGTAGTTATATTCTTGTACATAGGAGCAGTATTATAGTAGTTATATTCTTGTACATAGGAGCAGAATTATAGTAGTTATATTCTTGTACATAGGAGCAGTATTATAGTAGTTATATTCCTGTACATAGGAGCAGTATTATAGTAGTTATATTCTTGTACATAGAATGCAGTATTATAGTAGTTATATTCTTGTACATAGGAGCAGTATTATAGTAGTTATATTCTTGTACATAGAAGCAGTATTATAGCAGTTATATTCTTGTACATAGGAGCAGTATTATAGTAGTTATATTCTTGTACATAGGAGCAGTATTATAGTAGTTATATTCTTGTACATAGGAGCAGTATTATAGTAGTTATATTCCTGTACATAGGAGCAGTATTATAGTAGTTATATTCTTGTACATAGGAGCAGTATTATAGTAGTTATATTCTTGTACATAGGAGTAGTATTATAGTAGTTATATTCTTGTACATAGGAGCAGTATTATAGTAGTTATATTCTTGTACATAGGAGCAGTATTATAGTAGTTATATTCTTGTACATAGGAGTAGTATTATAGTAGTTATATTCTTGTACATAGGAGCAGTATTATAGTAGTTATATTCTTGTACATAGGAGCAGAATTATAGTAGTTATATTCTTTGTCAAATTTCTTTTTATTAAACAGCAAGTCAAAAAAAATTGTAGACATACATAATGCACAATTCAGGATGAATGAGTACAGACATGTCCAGAGCATAATTGACATTATAATGCATATGCTACATAGGACATATATATAGTGCGGATCTTCAAGGCACAGTCATCTAGAACTGGTTGATTTAACTTTTGACATGAGACCTGAGGTAGTTAGGTCAAACAAACATAAGAGGAGGGAGGGGGGGGGGTGTGGGGTGAGGAGAGGGAGGGGTGAATGTGTCCTTAGAACTGGACATATGCGATCGGAGGTTATTTAGGATATCTTATGATGACTCCAAAGGGAGAGATAAGGCTAAACACCTTCTATACTCATTAATGGGTCAGTCCCATCTGAGGGACATTTTCAAGTTTGATTGTCGATTAGAGATCACTAAGGTGTTGGTGTATTGGTCACGTGTCTATATGCAATCCAGGGGGCCCATAACTTCTTGTGCTTCTCGTGTGCCCTAAGTTCCCAACCTGCAAGCTCTTCCATACGGTGCACATGATCCAATTTGCATAACCACTGAGAAGTGGTGGGGGGATCCTTACTCAGCCATTTTTGGGGAATAAGTAGCCGTGCAGCTTGAATCAAGTGTGTGGCCAATTTGTTCTTTGCTGGCGACAATTCTTTTGTTGGAAGCCATAAAAGAACCAATTATAGTAGTTATATTCTTGTACATAGGAGACAGTATTATAGTAGTTATATTCTTGTACATAGGAGCAGTATTATAGTAGTTATATTCTTGTACATAGGAGCAGTATTATAGTAGTTATATTCTTGTACATAGGAGCAGTATTATAGTAGTTATATTCTTGTACATAGGAGCAGTATTATAGTAGTTATATTCTTGTACATAGGAGGCAGTATTATAGCAGTTATATTCTTGTACATAGGAGCAGTATTATAGTAGTTATATTCTTGTACATAGGAGCAGTATTATAGTAGTTATATTCTTGTACATAGGAGCAGTATTATAGTAGTTATATTCTTGTACATAGGAGCAGTATTATAGTAGTTATATTCTTGTACATAGGAGACAGTATTATAGTAGTTATATTCTTGTACATAGGAGCAGTATTATAGTAGTTATATTCTTGTACATAGGAGCAGTATTATAGTAGTTATATTCTTGTACATAGGAGCAGTATTATAGTAGTTATATTCTTGTACATAGGAGCAGTATTATAGTAGTTATATTCTTGTACATAGGAGGCAGTATTATAGCAGTTATATTCTTGTACATAGGAGCAGTATTATAGTAGTTATATTCTTGTACATAGGAGCAGTATTATAGTAGTTATATTCTTGTACATAGGAGCAGTATTATAGTAGTTATATTCTTGTACATAGGAGGCAGCATTATAGTAGTTATATTCTTGTACATAGGGGCATTATTATAGTAGTTATATTCTTGTAGATAGGAGCAGTATTATAGTAGTTATATTCTTGTACATAGGAGGCAGTATTATAGTAGTTATATTCTTGTACATAGGTGGCAGTATTATAGTAGTTATATTCTTGTACATAGGAGCAGTATTATAGTAGTTATATTCTTGTACATAGGAGCAGTATTATAGTAGTTATATTCTTGTACATAGGAGCAGTATTATAGTAGTTATATTCTTGTACATAGGAGCAGTATTATAGTAGTTATATTCTTGTACATAGGAGCAGTATTATAGTAGTTATATTCTTGTATATAGCCACAGTATTATAGTAGTTATATTCTTGTACATAGGAGCAGTATTATAGTAGTTATATTCCTGTACATAGGAGCAGTATTATAGTAGTTATATTCTTGCACATAGGAGCAGTATTGTAGTAGTTATATTCTTGTATATAGCCACAGTATTATAGTAGTTATATTCTTGTACATAGGAGCAGTATTATAGTAGTTATATTCTTGTATATAGGAGCAGTATTATAGTAGTTATATTCTTGTACATAGGAGCAGTATTATAGTAGTTATATTCTTGTACATAGGAGCAGTATTATAGTAGTTATATTCTTGTACATAGGAGCAGTATTATAGAAGTTATATTCTTGTACATAGGAGGCAGTATTATAGTAGTTATATTCTTGTACATAGGAGCAGTATTATAGTAGTTATATTCTTGTACATAGGAGGCAGTATTATAGTAGTTATATTCTTGTACATAGGAGGCAGTATTATAGTAGTTATATTCTTGTACATAGGAGCAGTATTATAGTAGTTATATTCTTGTACATAGGAGCAGTATTATAGTAGATATATTCTTGTACATAGGAGCAGTATTATAGTAGTTATATTCTTGTACATAGAAGGCAGTATTATAGTAGTTATATTCTTGTACATAGGAGCAGTATTATAGTAGCTATATTCTTGTATACAGGAGGCAGTATTATAGTAGTTATATTCTTGTACATAGGAGCAGTATTATAGTAGTTATATTCTTGTACATAGAAGCAGTATTATAGTATTTATATTCTTGTACATAGGAGGCAGTATTATAGTAGTTATATTCTTGTATATAGCCACAGTATTATAGTAGTTATATTCTTGTACATAGGAGCAGTATTATAGTAGTTATATTCTTGTACATAGGAGCAGTATTATAGTAGTTATATTCTTGTACATAGGAGGCAGTATTATAGTAGTTATATTCTTGTACATAGGAGGCAGTATTATAGTAGTTATATTCTTGTACAGAGATGCAGTATTATAGTAGTTATATTCTTGTACCTATGAGGCAGTATTATAGTAGTTATATTCTTGTACATAGGAGCAGTATTATAGTAGTTATATTCTTGTACATAGGAGCAGTATTATAGTAGTTATATTCTTGTACATAGGAGCAGTATTATAGTAGTTATATTCTTGTACATAGGAGCAGTATTATAGTAGTTATATTCTTGTACATAGGAGCAGTATTATAGAAGTTATATTCTTGTACATAGGAGCAGTATTATAGTAGTTATATTCTTGTACATAGGAGGCAGTATTATAGTAGTTATATTCTTGTACATAGGAGCAGTATTATAGTAGTTATATTATTGTACATAGGAGCAGTATTATAGTAGATATATTCTTGTACATAGGAGCAGTATTATAGTAGTTATATTCTTGTACATAAAAGGCAGTATTATAGTAGTTATATTCTTGTACATAGGAGCAGTATTAAAGTAGTTATATTCTTGTACATAGGCATTATCATAGTAGTTATATTCTTATACATAGGAGGCAGTATTATAGTAGTTATATTCTTGTACATAGGAGCAGTATTATAGTAGCTATATTCTTGTATACAGGAGGCAGTATTATAGTAGTTATATTCTTGTACATAGAAGCAGTATTATAGTATTTATATTCTTGTACATAGGAGCAGTATTATAGCAGTTATATTCTTTTACATAGGGGGCAGTATTATAGTAGTTATATTCTTGTACATAGGAGCAGTATTATAGTAGTTATATTCTTGTACATAGGAGCAGAATTATAGTAGTTATATTCTTGTACATAGGAGCAGTATTATAGTAGTTATATTCTTGTACATAAGAGCAGTATTATAGTAGTTATATTCTTGTACATAGGAGCAGTATTATAGTAGTTATATTCTTGTACATAGGAGGCAGTATTATAGTAGATATATTCTTGTACATAGGAGCAGTATTATAGTAGTTATATTCTTGTACATAGGAGCAGTATTATAGTAGTTATATTCTTGTACATAGGAGCAGTATTATAGTAGTTATATTCTTGTACATAGGAGCAGTATTATAGTAGTTATATTCTTGTACATAGGAGCAGTATTATAGTAGTTATATTCTTGTACATAGAAGGCAGTATTATAGTAGTTATATTCTTGTACATAGGAGCAGTATTATAGTAGTTATATTCTTGTACATAGGAGCAGTATTATAATAGTTATATTCCTGTACATAGGAGCAGTATTATAGTAGATATATTCTTGTACATAGGAGGCAGTATTATAGTAGTTATATTCTTGTACATGGGAGGCAGTATTATAGTAGTTATATTCTTGTACATAGGAGCAGTATTATAGTAGTTATATTCTTGTACATAGGAGCAGTATTATAGTAGTTATATTCTTGTACATAGGAGGCAGTATTATAGTAGTTATATTCTTGTATATAGGAGCAGCATTATAGTAGTTATATTCTTGTACATAGGAGCAGTATTATAGTAGTTATATTCTAGTACATAGGAGCAGTATTATAGTAGTTATATTCTTGTACAAAGGAGCAGTATTACAGTAGTTATATTCTTGTACATAGGAGCAGTATTATAGTAGTTATATTCTTGTACATATGAGGCAGTATTATAGTAATATAAGGTTGATGGTACTCCAATTAGATTGCGTGGGTGTTAGGAGATGGTTCCCAAGCCAGATATATAATAATAGTTAGACTCCTGTACTCCACTTGAGTTTCAAAATGCTTTTATTTTGTGCGGTTCCAGTCAAAAACCTTTTTCGGCTAACAGCCTTCTTCAGTACAACCGGATGAAGCCGCATAGGGAAGGAAAAAGAAGCATCTATGGTAGTGTCCCCTCAGTGGGTGGCAGGAAGCTGCGTGTCAAGGGGGCTCTATGGCCCTGTATGGCGTGTGTTCCGGTGGGTAATCGCCTGAATGCCGGATTGCCATAGATGGACATAGGAGCAGTATTATAGTAGTTATATGGATGAATGTCCACTGTCCTGCTGTCATGCAGTGCTTGCTGGGACTTCTGGTGCCTCTGTTGGTTCTTTAGCTCCATGTTGCTGCTCAGGGATAGCTGCAGAACTCTGAGGCAGGGCCGGCGCCACCCAAAAGCATAGTAGGCCACCGCGTAGAGCGCACGCTGGGGGTGCCGGCGCTCTGGAGTCTGGCCGCAATAGAAGTCACAGTAGCAGACTGCTACTAGCAGTGGCGTTACGAGGGGTGTGCGGTGGGTGTGGGCCGCACCGGGTGACATGGGATAACACGGCCCCCAGACCATGTAGACTTCCGTCAGTTTTCATCAAGGGTGTCGAACCACACGTAAGCTAGAATGGGGGCACTGGTCAGCCCCTCTTTCACTGCTTCAAAGGCCTCTTGTTGCCGGGGTCCCCACTCGATGGGACGATTCTTTGGGCTCCCAGCAGTGCCCCATTGATAACTCGTTTAACGGGCCCACCAAATGAGCAAATTTGGGTATAAACCTTCTGTAGTAGCCGGCCAGTCCCACGAATGCCAGCACCTATCATTGTGTATGCTCCACCTTGCTGGGGGCCGGCTTTACCCCCTCCTGGGTGACCAAATGTCTCAAATACTCTATCTGCTGTCTAAAGAGTTTTCATTTCTTGGGCTTGATCTTAGCCCATGGTCTCGCAGCCGTCCTAGGACCTGTCGCAGCTTCTGGAGGTGATCCTAAAAGGAGGCCCCGAACACTATTATGTCGTCCAGGTACATCAATACCGACTCAAAGTTGAGATCCACCAGACAGTGCTCCATCAACCGCTGGAGTCCCATAGGTAGGATGAAGGCTTTCTTCACTTTGTCCTTCTTGGCCACCGGTAGCTGCCAATACCCAATGGCCAAGTCAAGAAGAGTCGAGAAGAACTTGGCATGACAGGGCAGACAACGACTCCTCAATCTGTGGAAGGGGGTAGGCATCCCGGACGGTCTGGGCATTCAGCTTCCGATAATCCACGCAGAACCGGAGACTCCCATCTTTCTTCCGCACCAAGACTACTGGAGCAGCCTAAGGACTTTTACTCTCCTGGATCACCCGGTTTTCCAACATGCTGGCCACCATATCCTTCACTTCCTGGTACATTTTAGGTGGGATTTGCCAGTAACGTTCCCTGATCGGTGCAGCATCGCCGGTGGGAATTTTGTGTTCGATGGCGGAAGCACATCCGAAGTCCTCATCATGTCTTGAGAATGCTTCCTGAAATTCCCAAAGGGTGTCTTCCAGCAACTTCTGTTGTCCTGGAGTCAGGGTCTTGCAGTCCACCCCCATCCAGGCCATGATCACTCGATCGCTCCACTCCGTTGTCGGGGTCTCCCTTTCATGGACCTCTACAGCATAGGTCCAGGCTGATCTCTTATCTAGCTGTAGCATAGTAGCCTTCGTCGAGGGATATCCCCTTTGGACACATAAACTTTGGCCAGCAAGGTATTCCCAGGAACGGTTAACTCGCGGTCTTCAACATTGAGGCAGCGTACAGGCACACATCCATCCTTCATGATAGCAAGGGCCCGGGCTAGTAGTGGGCGAGTCTGCATTTCGTCTTGGTAAGCGGGCTCGATCAGGAACTCCAATCCATTCAGTTGTCATCCAGCCCCCACTGGCAGCATCAATATTTGTTCTTGTCGAGGTGGGATCTTCACCGGGGTCCTCCGCGGCACCTTCACTTGTCCAATGGGCCGACCAGACATGTTGCTCTTTTGTAGACTACAGCTCCTCACCATCTGCTGTAGAACCTTCTGGGTCGGCTGGTGTCTGGTGGCCCGTTGCCAATACTTCGGCCCTTCTTTGGCACAGAGTTGATGGTCTAGGTCTCTCAGCACGTTCATACCTAGCGTCACATCCATCCCTCTCCAGGACGAATGGTCCACCAGCACGACCCTCTTCTTGCCGACGTCTTGCCCAAACAGTCGGACCCACATCCAGACTATCCCTCGGACGTCCATCTCTCTGTTATTGGCAGCTGTCAGCCTGATGACGCGCTCGTCTTCCGGCTCCATCATATGTCCAAAGTGTCTTTCGAAGAACTCCAGAGGCATAAGGGTGCACTCCGACCCTGTATCAACTAGGCAGCATACCATCAGGCCTTCCAACTTGGCTTTCATAATGGGGCTGCTGGCCTACAGATCGTGTTCCGCTGGTGACTCTGAACAGAACAAATGCCTCTTCAACAAGCATGCGGTTCCGCAGAGTATGTAGCTTTGCTCCTCAGCTCTCATCAACGTTCCTGGAAGCAATCCTCGTTCGGATCAGGATCTTGGCACGATCAGCTTCACTTAGCTGCAGCTCTGGTCACTGAGGGATGCTCTCACACCTGGATGCCATCGGATCCTCTGCTGTCACAGTTCCTCAGTCTCAGCTCCCTCTAAGATGGCTTCTTCCTTTCTTTTCCTCTCCAGGCTCTGTGTAACCACCTCTCATGAATATGGAAAGATATGTAGACTGTAGCTGTGTTTAGGAAACAGCGTCATCTTGTGGCCAAACAGCAGAATGTCAGTCCAGATCATTTAATTTAATCTACACAAACAGTGTTCAGACAAGGAGAGCTGTTTCCCCATCTCACAGCAAAACATTCCTGGTTCCTATAGGACTCTGCCAGGGGCACCATTTTCTCCAGGACACAGTCCATTTCCCTCACAACCCCAGCCAGCTCTACGCTCAGTGAGTGCCGCCTGCTATCATACAAGGTCTTACTCTCAGAGTTTGCAGTCTTTAGTTTGTATAGACAGTCTCTCTGCATCTGCAACATTTCCTTATGGTGGCTCAGCTCCGCTCAGTGGCGACTCTAGGAACAATATATAGGGGGGGGCACAAAGATACCACAGTCAAAAATGGGGGGGCAAAAACAAAATAAGTATATATAAATAAGATTACAAAATACGAGAGAATTGCGGTCTGCAGGGATACATTTATAATAAAACTATTTACTTACAAAAGAAGCTATTCAGTCGTCTGCTGTGCCGTCCTCTGCTTGCTTCCGCGGATTCTTTCCCCTTCTTTCTGCCTCTCGTCAGTGCGCAGGCGTACTGTTATGGTGGATCTGTGGAAGACACACTATTATGGGGGCATCTGTGGAAGACACACTGTTATGCCTCTCATTAGCCCTCATTATGCCTCTTATCAACCCCATATCAGCCCTTATGCCTCATTAGCCCCCATTATAAGCTCTTATGCCTCATTAGCCCCCCATTATAAGCCCTTATGCCTCATTAGCCCCCATTATTCCTCTTATTAGTCCTCATTATCCCTCTTATCACCCCCATATCAGCCCCCATGCCTCTCATTAGCCCCCATATCAGCCCTTATGCCTCATTAGCCCCCTTTATGCCTCATTAGCCCACATTATGCCTCTTATTAGCCCCCATTATAAGCCATTATGCCTCATTAGCCCCCATTATGCCTCTAATTAGCCCCCATATGCCTCCAATTAGCCCCCATATGCCTCCAATTAGCCCCCATATGCCTCATGATTAGCCCCCATTATGCCTCATGATTAGCCCCATTATGCCTCATGATTAGCCCCATTATGCCTCTCATAATTAGCCCCCATTATGCCCCCAGCAGCCACATTTTTTATAAAATAAAAAAGCACTTACCTCTCCTGCTCCTGGACGCCGCCTGCAATTTTCTCTCTCCTCCGTCGACTGTGCTCTGAACTGGCGCGCACAGCGTGAGGTCACAGAGCGCCCTGCACAGCCGACAGCCGAGGACCAGGAAGTGGTAAGTACAGAGCGTTCACCACTTCCTGGTCCTTCGGTACTAATGAGCGCTTCCATAATGGAAGCGCTCATTAGTATTCACCTGGGGGAATCGGGGGGGGGGGGGCACCTGGGGGGCAAAGAACATAGCGACTCCACTAGCTCCACTATTCTCCTTACCAGCATTGGGATCTTCTCCACCATCTGCAGCTCAGGTGCATGCGCCGTCTCCTTCACCTGGGGTCTTGGTTTGGGCAAATTCTGAGGCTGTTGGAACTCAGAGTCCTTCAGCCTTCGCATTCTTGGCTTGATGGTCTCACCATTGCCTCCAGATTCTGCACCTGTGATAGTCCTGGAGGCTCCTGGAGACTTTGCTGCAGGTTTCACTTAGGCCATCTCAACAGGCTCCTCAGTGTGCTTCATGACCCCAACACCACTTGTAGAGAATAGAAGAAAATAGTTTCAGCACTTGAAATAAAACTCAGTTGCACTTTATTTCTTCTTGTAGCCTATAACTCACATGGACACAAAGCTTCACCCCAGCATGGTTGACGCGTTTCGAACACAGGTGTGTTCTTAGTCGCAACCTAATGAGACTATCCTTCCTGGGCTTTAAATATACAAACCCCTTGCTAAGGAATGCTCATTAACTTGCCACACATAACATATAGAATCTACATATAAAATTACATCAAATGCGACATTTCATGCTGTGAGGAAACAGCCAATATATAATCCCAACCAAAAATTTGGTCCACAACACGAAAAAACTCACAATGTGAACGAAATAAAAAGGAAAAATTGTACAATTAGTTTCCTTAGTTTACATTGTCAAAATGAAAATAATAAAAAGTAGTAATACTCTTTTGACAACAAATAATGGAATTTGCTTTGTGTTTGCTCAAGGGAAAAATGAGAAGAGTAAAAAAATAAAAATAAAAAATAAATATATATATATATAGATCTGCCAATCCACACCCTTCCAGCAGGGGTATTCTCTTCTACCTGAGGTGCTCTCAGGTGAGGCCTGCTGTAATCAGGTAGGGTTGCCACCCGTACAGGATTGACCCGGACAGTCTGGGTTTGTAATCCTGTGCCCCGGGTTCAAGCTTTTCTCAGACCCGGACACAGGATTCATTTCAAACTGCAGTGCACACTGTCTGACTTGCTCGCTCACGGTCCTGGCAGTGAGTGAACGACGGCGAGCTGTGAGCGGCCGGCACTCCAGGACCGGCTCGAACCTGAAGAGGACGAGGCCGCCGGTCAGGATGGATTGGAAGCCGGAGAGCTGGGGGGTCAGGAGCAGGAGCACGAAGACGCTGCTGAAGGAGAGCAGCAAACCCTCGCCCCACAGCATGGCAGCCGCGGCGGGACTGAGCCGCTCTCACTCCCAGACCAGGCCGGATAACAATGAGACGAGCCGCGGGCCTGCGCTCCTCCCGTCCCCGGCTCATCTGCTGCGCTCCTATCCTCTCACACAACACCCTACAGTCAGTGTGCCGGCCCCGAGTGACGGTTCCTGGGGGGATGAGGGCCACATTACTCTAACTGGGGGTCACTAATGGGTACATTACTCTTACTGGGGGCATTATTCTTACTGGGGGGCACTAATAGGGGGGCATTATTTATTCTGGGGCGCACCAATAGGGCCATTACTCTTACTGGGGCACACTAATGGGGGCATTACTATTACTGAGGGGGCATTACTATTACTGGGGGCGCTAATGGGGGCTTTAATATTCCTGGGGAGCCACAGTATGACAGCGACTTCACACCCCGCGTTAAGCCACTCCCCCACACCAACACCCCCTTTGGGGTGGGGCTCAACTTGCCCGGTATTTTTTGTTGGGAAAGGTGGCAACCCTAAGGCTAGGCGATAGCCTGAACTCTGTGAAACAAGGATCACGAGGCCAGAGTCAGGAGGACTACTGGGCCACAATCCACCTGAAGGTAGTGAAGTGTCACAGCCTGGAGGTTGCTGGACTGTATGACTGAGGATAGACGCATTTGTGTTCCATGTGTGAACAGGGCTCTCTAGGTGAGTCAGGGATACGTTTATGTGTTTAGTTAGAGCCTCGACGGGCAAGGGTTTTTTATTTTGTGTGGATGTCACATGTGATAAGTTGAAGCTGCGACTTTGTAACCTGTGCTTTGCTGAAGTGTCTGAAATAATGCAAGAGTTTGGACATTATAACCGTGTTGATATTATTAATTAATTATGATATAACTTAATAATACATAAGCTCTTTTCTCATTTTTAATCCCATTGAAGATCTGGTGTTCAGCCTAAAAATCCAGAATGCCTCTCGCTGTAGAATAATTTTTTTATATCTCCACCTCTGGGGGGGGGGCACCACTTTTTCTATTGTAAATGTTTGGAAGCTTTTCAAGCTGCGGTCATGTGATGATATAAAGTGTTTTGCTGCTTTTGATGTTCCCAGGCAGGAAGGATTAGTTATGTAATTAATGTGTTCTAATATTCTAGTTTTAAATTTCCTAGATTAACTGCCTACGTACATCAAATCGCAGTCAGCACACCGTATAATATAAACTATACAGTGCCGTGCCTAGGGTGTTTGGCACCCAGGGTGGGTCCTTTCTCTGGCACCCCCTTCCCCCCCAATACTTAAAAAATTGTACCCCCTCACAGTAGTATTGCCCTCATTGTACAACCTTCACAGTAGTTTTGTACAGATGTGTGCCCCCTCAAAGTAGTTATTCCCTCTCTGTGCCCCCTTCACAGTAGTAATCCCCACTGTGCCCCCTTCACAGTAGTAATCCCCACTGTGCCCCCTTCACAGTAGTAATCCCCACTGTGCCCCCTTCACAGTAGTAATCCCCACTGTGCCCCCTTCATAGTAATATTCCCAATTGTGCCCCCTTCACAGTAATAATCCTTATTGTGCCCCTTCACAGTAACAATCCCCATTGTGCCCCTTCACAGTAAAAATCCCCATTGTGCCCCCTTCACAGTAATAATCCCCATTGTGCCCCCTTCACAGTAATAATCCCCATTGTGCCCTCTTCACAGTAACAATCCCCATTGTGCCCCCTTCACAGTAATAATACCCATTGTGCCCCCTTCGGAGTAATAATCCCCACTGTGCACCCTTCACAGTAATAATCCCCATTAGCCCCCTTCACAGTAATAATCCCCATTGTGCCTGTGACAGGCCCATCACCATGTAGTGCCTTTTGCGCTATGGCATTAGAAGAATTCTGATATCTCTGACTTTTTAGTCTAACCAGACTGTCCGTTACTCTGTAATTCCTCTAGCGCCGTTCTATGGAAACAGTAGGTTTAAAGAGCACACCGAATGCTTGAAATAACTTCTTTATTAACTTCAACTTTTCTTCATATATAACACTGCCGCCTCCGCAGCAGATAGTCCATGTACATAACACGTGTTGAATAAAGTATCATAAAATGGCGGTATGCATAAGATGGTGGTTCAACTGTTCAATCTTGTAATTCAACATAAAATAGTGGATATATTTCTTTCTTGAGTATCTGTACTGTCACTTTAAGTTATTTAAGCACTTTATGATCTCTCTGAGAGGTGTATCTGAGGTATAACTAATAGTTCTACTTGCTGAATTTGGTCGCAATTTGCAGTATGCAGTTAGCAGTAACTATTTGCAGATTGGTTGAGTATGATCTGGTATGGTTGTATGCAATTTGCATTGCAATATGGAATTTGAATGGTTGCAATTGTGAACTTTGTAGTTTTCAATTGGTGGAACTGTAAGTAAACACACATATAACTGGTTCAGTATACAGTTCTAATCACTATATTAACAGTAGGAACATTATATAACTGTTTTTAAATACCAATTTTGGCCTCTCTGCTTCCATAAAACACAGCTCTTAGTGGAGTGAATGTCTGTTCAGCTTCTCTCTCTGGTGAATAATAATTTCTAGCAGCTCCTGCTAGGGAATTTCCCACACAGGCTGTGTGTGAGGCTGGCTGTAATTGGCCAAGACTCCTGCTGTGTGTGAGGCTGGCTGTGATTGGTCTAGAATCCTGCCCAGCAACAACAGTTTATCTTTTCTGCTTCTGTGAACACAATATATATAACAGTTATATGACATCAAAACATGAAGTCACTGTAAATAACTCTGCTTTTGTCTTTAACATATGAACATAGGGACTGTATTAAGGTTATTAGCAGGTCTAGCTGTATAAAATTATAAGCTATGTTTGCAACCTAGGACAGGTCTTAGCTGGCCAGTTACACTCCCACCAAAATGACCTATAATTTTATGTTCTCAGTAGTAGGACTTAAACATGAATTTGAGGATTTTTCCATCATGTTCTCAACTCTCAAGTGTCTTTTATCACTCTCAAGTAGAACAACTAACTTCTGTATAGGACGTTCCAACTTGAGTGGAGTAGTGAGACGTTGTCCTTTTTTGTCAAGTTTTGAGTCTCTTATCCAACTCTCTCACCTTGGCCTCAAATTTTCAGGTATGGGTTCATCCCATCCCAACTTCTGTCTGCATAATTCTTGCAGTATTTCTCTTGCTTTGAGGATTACTGGGGCCAAAAATCCCAATGGATCATATATAGAATCCACTGCGGAAAGAATGGTACGTCTAGTTGCAACTTTCTCCTCAATAGATACTTTATAGAAGAACTTGTCATTCTCTACATTCAATACCAATCCAAGTACATTCTGAACTGGAAGATGATCATAATTGAGATCTACAGTCGTGGCCAAAAGTTTTGAGAATGACACAAATATTAGTTTTCACAAAGTTTGCTGCTAAACTGCTTTTAGATCTTTGTTTTAGTTGTTTCTGTGATGTAGTGAAATATAATTACACGCACTTCATACGTTTCAAAGGCTTTTATCAACAATTACATGACATTTATGCAAAGAGTCAGTATTTGCAGTGTTGGCCCTTCTTTTTCAGGACCTCTGCAATTCGACAGGGCATGCTCTCAATCAACTTCTGGGCCAATTACCGACTGATAGCAACCCATTCTTTCATAATCACTTCTTGGAGATTGTCAGAATTAGTGGGTTTTGGTTTGTCCACCCGCCTCTTGAGGATTGACCACAAGTTCTCAATGGGATTAAGATCTGGGAAGTTTCCAGGCCATGGACCCAAAATGTCAACATTTTGGTCCCCGAGCCACTTCGTTATCACTTTTGCCTTATGGCACGGTGCTCCATCGTGCTGGAAAATGCATTGTTCTTCACCAAACTGTTGTTGGATTGTTGGAAGAAGTTGCTGTTGGAGGGTGTTTTGGTACCATTCTTTATTCATGGCTGTGTTTTTGGGCAAAATTGTGAGTGAGCCCACTCCCTTGGATGAGAAGCAACCCCACACATGAATGGTCTCAGGATGCTTTACTGTTGGCATGACACAGGACTGATGGTAGCGCTCACCTTTTCTTCTCCGGACAAGCTTTTTTCCAGATGCCCCAAACAATCGGAAAGAGGCTTCATCAGAGAATATGACTTTGCCCCAGTCCTCAGCAGTCCATTCACCAAACTTTCTGCAGAAGATCAATCTGTCCCTGATGTTTTTTTTGGAGAGAAGTGGCTTCATTGCTGCCCTTCTTGACACCAGGCCATCTTCCAAAAGTCTTCGCCTCACTGTGCGTGCAGATGCGCTCACACCTGCCTGCTGCCATTCCTGAGCAAGCTCTGCACTGGTGGCACTCCGATCCCGCAGCTGAATCCTCTTTAGGAGACGATCCTGGCGCGACTTTCTTGGACGCCCTGAAGCCTTCTTAACAAGAATTGAACCTCTTTCCTTGAAGTTCTTGATGGTCCTATAAATTGTTGATTGAGGTGCAATCTTAGTAGCCACAATATCCTTGCCTGTGAAGCCATTTTTATGCAACGCAATGATGGCTGCACGCGTTTCTTTGCAGGTCACCATGGTTAACAATGGAAGAACAATGATTTCAAGCATCACCCTCCTTTTAACATGTCAAGTCTGCCATTTTAACCCAATCAGCCTGACATAATGATCTCCAGCCTTGTGCTCGTCAACATTCTCACCTGAGTTAACAAGACGATTACTGAAATGATCTCAGCAGGTCCTTTAATGACAGCAATGAAATGCAGTGGAAAGGTTTTTTGGGGATTAAGGTAATTTTCATGGCAAAGAAGGACTATGCAATTCATCTGATCACTCTTCATAACATTCTGGAGTATATTCAAATTGCTATTATAAAAACTTAAGCAGCAACTTTTAAAATTTCCAATATTTATGTAATTCTCAAAACTTTTGGCCACGACTGTACATTCTTCATTGTTGCTGCACGTTCAGAGTCACTGATGGATTCCAGTACCTCTCTGTTGTTTGAGATGAATTTGTGAAGGCGTAGGTTTCCTCTTGCGCATAACTCTTGGCTTTCTTTCACTAGTTTGATTGCAGATTCTGTGGACTGTAGACTTATAAGACCATCATCTACATAAAAGTTTTTCTTCAGAAAATTTGCTGCTGATGGGCAATCCTTTTCATTCTGATTGGCCAGGTACTTCATACCATAATTGGTGCAACCTGGAGATTATGCTGCTCCAAACAAGTGTACTTTCATTCTGTATTCTGCTGGCTCTGTATCTGTATCGCCGTCCTCCCACCATAGGAACCTCAGGAAGTCTCTATCTTCATTCTTCACATGAAACTGGTGGAACATCTTTTCAACGTCACACATGACCGCTACGGGATACTTTCTGAATCTACAGAGTACTCCAGGCAAAGTGTTTGTAAGATCTGGTCCTTTTAGTAGATGATCGTTCAATGCAACACCATCGTACTTTGCTGAGCAATCAAATACTACTCTAATCTTATCTGGTTTCTTTGAGTGGTAGACACCTTGATGTGGGATGTACCATAATTCTCCTTCTTTAGGTTGATTATTAACTTTCTCTGCATGTCCATACAAAAATTAACCAAGGTAACCAAAAAATCCTGGATAAATACTTTACAGGTAATACAGGGGCGTAACTAGAAGTGACTGGGCCCCACAGCAAATATTTGTAAGGGCCCCCCCCCCCCAGCGCGCTTCGCACCTTCCTCCTCCTGTGTAAACCCCACTCCTTTGGCACAGTGTAGCGGTATACTGTATATTGTGGGGCACAGTGTAGAGGTATACTGTATATTGTGTGGCACAGTGTAGAGGTATACTGTATATTGTGTGGCACAGTGTAGAGGTATACTGTATATTGTGTGGCACAGTGTAGCGGTATACTGTATATTGTGTGGCACAGTGTAGCGGTATACTGTATATTGTGTGGCAAAGTGTAGGCTATATGTGTATAACAAACATATTTCACATGAAAACTTACAGTTACTTGGCCCTTGGGGATCTCGGACACCACTTCACCACTTTGGCCGGGGGCTCGGTGGAGCTGATGTTGTGCTTTATCCTAATGAGAAAGATTTCATAATAAGGATTTGGAGAAGGGGCAGTGGGGTCGCAGAGCAGGGAGAGGCTGGTGCTGCTACTAGGGGGTCATACCATGGGGGAGTAATAAAGCCCACCATAATGCCCCCCCCAGTAGTAATAATTCTCCTTATAATGTGACAGTGCAAAAAATACTCCCTTGTAATGCCCCCAGTTGAGCTAATGTCCCCATAGTGCCCCCATAATGTCCCAGTATAAAATACCCCTATATAGTTCCCCCAGTAAATGCCCCTTAGTGCTCCTCTCCCCCCTTCCTGCTAGTGCCCCCCATAATGTACCAGTGTAAAACGCCCCATATATAGGGCCCCAGTAGATGCCCCTCAGTGTCCGGCCTCTGATAGGCTGCCGGCCTAGTGTCCCCCATAATGCCCCCCCATCATGTGCCAGTATCAAGTGCCTCTCTCCTCCCCCCCCCACATGTCCCAGTATCATAGTGCCATCTCCCCCCCCCCCCCCACAAAAAAAGTGCCAGTATCAAGTGCCTCCCCCCCCCCATGTGCCAGTATCAGGTGCCAACCCCCCCCTTCCCCCCCAGGTGCCAGTATCAGGTGCCAACCCCTCTCTCCCCCATGTGCCAGTATCAGATGCCTCTCCCCCCCCCCCATGTGCCAGTATCAGGTGCCAACCCCCCCTCCCCCCCCCAGGTGCCAGTATCAGGTGCCTCCCCCCATGTGCCAGCATCAGGTGCATCCCCCCCAGGTGCCAGTATCAGGTGCCAAACCCTCTCCCCCCCCACCCATGTGCCAATATCAGGTGCCTCTCTCCCCCCCAATGTGCCAGTATCAGGTGCCAACCCCCCCCCTCCCCCCCCAGGTGCCAGTATCAGGTGCCTCCCCCCATGTGCCAGTATCAGGTGCCAACCCCCCCTCCCCCCCAGGTGCCAGTATCAGGTGCCTCTCTTCCCCCCCCCATGTGCCAGTATCAGGTGCCTCCCCCCATGTGCCAGTATCAAGTGCCTCCCCCATGTGCCAGTATCAAGTGCCCCCCGCTCCCCCCATAGCAGTAACAGTCGGGTATTAAAAAAATATATATAAATAAACACTTCTACTTACCTCCATGTCAGCGATGCGATGCAGCCTCTTCCTGTGTCCCGCCCTCTATGTCCATATATGGAGTCAGTGCTTATATTTTAGAAAAGGTTTCTGCTGGGATTCGAACCCACGACCTTGTGTATCAGAGGCAAAGCATCTAACCACTAGACCATAGGAGACACCTTACTTCTAACTGAAAAAATTTGAGACTTCTACTGTTATAGCTGGCTAAGTGTACATCTATACACATGACAGCTGCTCATTTATAGAGATATAGCAGAGCTGAGTGTGCTGGGACAGCTGTCATATAGAGATATAGCAGTGATGGGTGTGTTGGGGCAGCTGTCATGTGTATAGCTGTACACTTAGCCAGCTATAACAGTAGAAGTCTCATTTTTTTTCAGTCAGTTGTAATGCAGCCTTTATGGTTGTGAGGGTTAATGCTTTGCCTCTGATACACTCAGACTTTGGAGGTTGTGGGTTCGAATCCCAGACACATCAGAAGACTTTAGGAGACAGAAAAATTAGATCATATTAGCGAGGGAGCCTGGTCAGCTGCTGTGAAGGGGCCCTGAACAGTTAAAGGGTTTCTGTCACCCCATTAAACCGTTTTTTTTTTTTTTCTTTAATAATAATCCCTATAGTGCGATCTCATGATACATAATCAAATTAATAATTTTGGTTCAGTAGATTTTGCTAAAAAACGATTTTTAAAATATGCTAATTACCTTGCTACCAGCAAGTAGGGCGGCTACTTGCTGGTAGCAGCCGCATCCTCCCATGGTAATGACGCCCCCTCGGCATGCTGATTGACAGGGCCAGGGAAAGTAATCCTTCTCTGCTGGCGCTGTTAGAATTTGAAATGTCGCGCCTGCGCCGTACCTGGCTTCAATCGGCGCAGGCGCACTGAGAGGCGGCCGCTCTGCTCGACCGCTCCATCCTCAATGCGCCTGCGTCGATGACGTCATCGCATACACCCGGAAGAGAAGACGCCGGCGTCTTCTCTTCCGGGTGTATGCGATGACGTCATCGACGCAGGCGCATTGAGGATGGAGCGGTCGAGCAGAGCGGCCGCCTCTCAGTGCGCCTGCGCCGATTGAAGCCAGGTACGGCGCAGGCGCGACATTTCAAATTCTAACAGCGCCAGCAGAGAAGGATTACTTTCCCTGGCCCTGTCAATCAGCATGCCGAGGGGGCGTCATTACCATGGGAGGATGCGGCTGCTACCAGCAAGTAGCCGCCCTACTTGCTGGTAGCAAGGTAATTAGCATATTTTAAAAATCGTTTTTTAGCAAAATCTACTGAACCAAAATTATTAATTTGATTATGTATCATGAGATCGCACTATAGGGATTATTATTAAAGAAAAAAAAAAACGGTTTAATGGGGTGACAGAAACCCTTTAAGACATCGATAGAACTTGAAAATAAACTGTCACACACGCTGCCGACGCCGGGCCCCCTTGGCAGCCCGGGCCCCGAAGCAGCTGCTTCCCCTGCTTCCCCGGTAGTTACGCCACTGAGGTAATAGTAATTTTAAATGTGTTTTCACAAATGCCAGAAGTCTAGCTATCAAAATGGGGGAGCTGGAGGCTATGGTACTAGAAGAACACATGGTTGGACTCTTCGCATGACTGTAAATATTGAGGGTTTTACACTATTTAGGAAAGACCGTGTCAATAGAAAAGGCGGTGGCGTGTGCCTGTATGTGAGGAGGGATCTGAAGACAAGTGTGAAAGAGGCAATTTTGGGTGAGGATGGTGAGGATGTAGAAACCTTATGGGTGGAAGTTCAAAGGGATATAAACACTGAAAAAATAATACTTGGTGTAATCTATAGACCCCCTTAACATCACAGAAGAGATAGAAACGCAACTGTATAACCAAATAGAGCGGGCGGCACAGGCTGGTATAGTGGTCATAATGGGAGATTTTAACTTCCCAGACATTGACTGGGGTCATGGTTCTGCCTCAACCGCAAAGGGGAGAAGATTCCTCAACTTGCTGCAGGACCACTTTATGGGCCAGTTTGTAGAAGCTCCCACTAGGGGCGATGCTCTGTTGGATCTGGTAATTTCTAATGATGCAGAGCTTGCTGGTAATGTTACTGTTCGAGAAACACTAGGTAATAGTGACCACCTTATAATTATATTCCCCCTGAACTATAAGAAGCAAACTCCGTCAGGCAGAGCAAAGACACAGAATTTCAAAAAGGTTCGTGGATCCCAGATGTGATGTGGTCCGAAGCAGTGCAAAAGGGGGTAGTTAACTTGGATAGTGCAGAAATAGAGTTGAGTCCAGACTTGGTTGTATGGAAGTTCACAGTTGCTTTACTTTGCATAAACGATAATCCAAACAATCCACAGAACTTGTCTTGGTTCCCAACAGGTTTTAGAAGGGCTTTGGCAGACAAACAACTTCTGTAAAACCAACTTGTCTCTGCTGAATCTGTAGTGTACTCTCTCAGCTCTGCTATGTCAGCAATATTAAATAGAAGTGCTTTCCTTTCTGCTTGTTGCTGTTGTTCTAAGTCTGTCTAACACTGTGATTCCAGGAACTTCTTGTCCTGGCTGTATTTTATGGAGAGCTCAGTCCCTCGGCGACGAGCGTCTGCTGTTTCTCCCTACAGCATGGCATACCGGAACCACCTGGTTCCCACTAAACCGTACTGTCTCCTCGGAGGAGAGTGTCTGAGAGAGCTGGAAAGCCAGGTTCCACCCTCTGTAGCACTGCCAAGTCTGCTGCCACCCACTGGGGAACCAGGTTATTACGTGAACAATACAAATGCAAAAGAAGAAATGCACACTACATGGAGGACCTGAAATAAAGGCATAAGATGAAATGGTTATTGCATATACAGACATAAGCAGGGTGTAGAAGTGGTAAAGTACTACTACCGAACCTCCCTTGTCTGCCATTTTAATTACCACGTCATTAAGACCAGCTAGTTCTTTTGAAGCTAATTTTTGTTTGTGTGTTAAATTGTCGTGTATCTATATGACATGGTGTATCATATATGGCGCAAGTTCCTCTTCTATAGTTTATTGAAAGACATCCATACTGTGGGTACGAAATTTTTGTGGATAAAACTGAGGGTTCAACACCTTAACCACCTCAGCCCCCCTAGCTTAAACCCCCTTAATGACCAGACCACTTTTTACAATTCTGCACTACACTACTTTAGCGGTTTATTGCTCGGTCATACAACTTACCACCCAAATGAATTTTACCTCCTTTTCTTCTCACTAATAGAGCTTTCATTTGGTGGTATTTCATTGCAGCTGACATTTTTACTTTTTTTGATATTAATCAAAATTGACCGAAAGTTTTGCAAAAAAATGACATTTTTCACTTTCTGTTGTAAAATTTTTCAAATAAAACTACATTTCTATATAATTTTTTCTCGAAATTTATTGTTCTACATGTCTTTGATAAAAAAAATGCAATAAGTGTATATTTATTGGTTTGGGTAAAAGTTATAGCGTTTACAAACCTGTCATGTTTCCTGATGTTCTACAATGCCCAGACAGTACAAACACCCCACAAATGACCCCATTTCGGAAAGTAGACACCCTAAGGTATTCGCTGATGGGCATATTGAGTTCATGGTCTTTATTTTTTGTCACAAGTTAGGGGAAAATGATTTTTATTTTGTTTTATTTTTTTTTCTTACAAAGTCTCATATTTCAATAACTTGTGACAAAAAAATTTTTTTTTACATGAACTCGCCATGCCCCTCACGGAATACCTTGGGGTGTCTTCTTTCCAAAATGGGGTCACTTGTGGGGTATTTATACTGCCCTGGCTTTTTAGGGGCCCTAAAGCGTGAGAAGAAGTCTGGAATCCAAATGCGTAAAAAATGCCCTGTGAAATCGTAAAGGTACTCATTGGAATTTGGGCCCCTTTGCGCTAGGCTGCAAAAAAGTGTCACACATCTGGTATCGCCGTACTCAGGAGAAGTTGGGGAATGTGTTTTGGGGTGTATTTTTACGTATACCCATGCTGGGTGAGATAAATATCTCTGTAAAAGACAACTTTTCCCATTTTTTTATACAAAGTTGTCATTTTACAGAGATATTTCTCTCACCCAGCATGGATATATGTAAAAATACACCCCAAAACACAGGAAATCTTGCGTATCGCGAGATGACGCGTCGATGTGTCAAGGAGGAATAACCCTGCCGCCCGCAGGACGCATCCCTGCGTTAGGCGGTCAGGAGCTGGTTAAAATGATCACTTGTCATATTACCCTCAGCTGAATCCTCATGTTCATGCTGTAGACTCGTAAGACACACTAGCGAGACTTGTTCTTTAAGACCTTAAGGACCAGCGCCGTACATGTACGGCACGGTGATCGGGCGGATGCAGGAGATGCTGCACCCGATCAGCGCAGGGGTCCGGCAGTCACTGATAGCCGGACCCCTGCTGCATGCACCAGCATCGGTGAAATCACAGATGCCAGCGCATTAACCCCTGCACGACCGCGGCATGTGCAGGCTTCAGACATGTGCGGGGTGGCCATCCGGTCCCCACGCAGCTGTGACGGGGACCTGATGGCAGGGAATCCAGTAAGTGATAACGGATGCAGCATGTCTGGTGAAAGAAATCCCATTATTGGGAACTGCTTACATGAACAAACATGTAAAAAAAAGTTGCTACGTTTCAGCTAATACATAGCCTTTATCAAGCACTGCTTGATAAAGGCTATGTATTAGCCGAAACGTAGCAACTTTTTTTACACGTTTGTTCATGTAAGCAGTTCCCAATAAAGGGATGTCTTTCACCGGACATGCTGCATCCGTTATCACTTACTGGACTCTATATGTAGGAGCCTTTATGGATCTAAGGCTCCAGGCAGGCTGCTGCATTCCGGATGACCGCAAGATCTGGTGAGTGCGACTCTACACTACTACTTTTTCCTGATGGCAGGGAAGGCAGCCCGATGCCTTCCTTGGGCATCGTGGCTGCCTTCCATGACAGCCTGTGAGATTCAGCCCCCTGGATCTCACAGGCAGGAAGCTGTAAGGGTCCATTCACACGACCGTGTGTGTTTTGCGGATCCACAGATCCATGGATCGGCAAAACACGGACATCGGCGATGTGCATTCCGCATTTTACGGACCGCACATCACCGCACTTAATAGAAAATGCCTATTCTTGTCTGCAATTGCGGACAAGAATAGGACGTGTTCTATTCTTTTCTGGAACGGAATTGTGGACCCGGAAGTGCGGATCCGCAATTCCGGATCCGGGCTGCACATCGTGCGGCCCCAAAGAAATGAATGGGTCCGCAATTCCGGATCCGGGCTGCACATCGTGCGGCCCCAAAGAAATGAATGGGAACAGAATTGTGGACGTGTGACTGGACCCTAGAGTGGGACAAAAAATAAAGTGAAAAAAAAAGTTAAAAAATTTAGTTTTACAAAAAAATTAAAAGTTTCAAGTAGAAAAAAAAGCGTCCTTTCCCAAAATAAATTACAAAAAAATTTGTAAAAAAATAGGGAAAAAACGAATCGCCGCGTCCGTATCGACCGGCTCTATAAAAATATCACATGACCTAACCCCTCAGATGAACACCGTTAAAAAAATTAAATAAAAACTGTGCTAAAAAAACATTGTTTTGTCACCTTAAATCACTAAAAATGCAACACCAAGCGATCAAAAAGGCGTATGTCCCCCAAAATACCGTAGTACCAACCTAACCGTCGCCTCATCCCACAAAAAATTAGCCCCTACCTAAGACAATTTTTTTGTCACCTTACATCACAAAAAGTTTAATAGCAAGCGATCAAAAAGTCATATGCACCCCAAAATAATACTAATCTAACCGTGACCTCATCCCGCAAAAAATGGCACCCTACCAAAGACAATCACCCCAAAAATAAAAAAAAATAAGGCTCTCAGACTATGGAGACACTAAAACATGTTTTGTTTTGTTTTTGTTTCAAAAATGATATTATTGTGTAAAACTTTAATAAATAAAATAAATAAAAAAAGTATACATATTAGTTATTGCCACATCCGTAACAACCTGCTCTATAAAAATATCACATGACCTAACCCCTCAGGTAAACACCGTAAAAAAAAAAACGGTGTAAAAAAAAAAACAGTCCAGCAAAATCTGCTTTCCAAAAACCATATGGCGTTCCTTTCCTTCTGCGCCCTTCCGTGTGGCCATACAGCAGTTTACGACCACATAAGGGGTGTTTCTGTAAACTACAGAATCAGGGCAATAAATATTGAGTTTTCTTTGGCTGTTAACCCTTGCTTTGTTACTGGAAAAATGGATTCAAATAGAAAATCGGCCAAAAAAGTGAAATTCTGAAATATCATCTCCATTTTCCATTAATTCTTGTGGAAGACCTAAAGGGTTCACAAAGTTTGTAAAATCTGTTTTGAATACATTGAGGGGTGTAGTTTCTAAAATGGGGTCATATGTGGGTGGTTTCTATTATGTAAGCCTCACAAAGTGACTTAAAAAGTGGGTTTTGGAAATTTTCGGAAAATTTCAAGATTTGCTTCTAAACTTCTAAGCCTTCTAACGTCCCAAAAAAATAAAATGGCATTCACAAAATGATCCAAACATGAAGTAAACATTTGGGGAATGTAAAGTAATAACTATTTTTGGAGGTATTGCTATCTATTATAAAAGGTAAATTGGTAAATTTGGTATTTGTTTTTATAAATAAAAATTATTTTTTTTTACTTAATTTTACCACAGTCATGAAGTACAATATGTGACGAGAAAACAATCTCAGAATGGCCTGGATAAGTAAAAGCGGTTTTAAGTTATCACCACATAAAGTGACACTGGTCAGATTTGCAAAAAATGGCCTGTTCTTAAGGGGTTAAAGAATGATTCCATAAAATTGGTTTTACTCTCACTGAGTGTCCAGCTGAATCCCCAACATCAGAGAAATGTCTATTTACAGTTAGATTCCTGACAAAAAAAATTATATCCAAAATGGTACAAAATAAAGGTGCAAAATGAAGTCCCTTCCCTCTGTTCTTTTGTTAGGGTATGAGTAGATAGGTTCAACACAGCCAATATTTTGTGTCCACATGAACCATCGTTCACTTTTTCTGTAAATGTGTAGCCATGGGATATGGTTTTTTTGTGCTTTCGTCCTGCACGTTTTGTTTGCTTTTTGGAGTGCTTATGAGACCAGTCTTGTTTTTTAGACTTTTTATTATAAGATATATTTTGTTGTGAGCCAGTATATTGTGAACCTTTTGCAAAGTCCTCCTGATTAGAATCTTGTGAGTCGCCTGTTGTTTCCGCTGTCTCCTGATCTGATGAATTGAAACTCGCTCGATGTGGTTTGTTGCGATGTTTAGCTTTTTTGCTTTGTTTTTTTATTTTTCAGGATGGATTTGGGAGTGTGAATAACGCTCTCTCTTCTACCCAATTCGTATATTTGATCATTGGAGTAATCGTATAAATCTCTTTGGAACTTTATATCTTTCGTTTCCATAATGCTTTCCTCCAGTTGTTTAATTGAAGCTGTGAATTTTTGTTCCATAGTCACATAATTTGGGACTGTTTTATATTCAATTAGAGAACTTTTACATTTATCTCAATTTCCTTTTGCACAGTTGATAACTTTTCACTTTCATATTTCACTATCAAAGTCATCAATTGCAATGAACACTTGGACAATATACAGTATCATTCCACTCAGCAATAAAATTCTCCGAAAAAACTGTGGTTGGTATCTTTTTAATCCTGAGACCGTGAGGCTTTTCCAGATAATTAATCAAGGTAGTGTGGTCCCACCACAACTCGATCTCCTGTGTCATAAGTTTTTCTAAATCGTGCATTTTGTTATTCATATCCAAATAATCATGAGATTGTTGATCCTGCAGAGAAAACACAAAATCCGCCTTCTCTTGACGGTCAAACACTGAAGCAAACGCCATAATGTAGCATGGCTTGGGGTAGAGGTATAAATGTCCAATATAAAAACGTGATGCTGCAAAGTTACGCAACTATTTATTATACAAAGGGTTGAAGGCGAGAAACGGAATAAGCTTGTATGATCAAAGTCCATTCGAGAGAATCCAGCTCACCTCACAATCCACAGCCCTGTGCACGGAACGAGCCAAGCAAATCGCTCTTGTAGAGAATAGAAGAAAATAGTTTCAGCACTTGAAATAAAACTCTGTTGCACTTTATTTCTTCTTGTATCATATAACTTACATGGACACAAACCTTCCCCCCAGCATGGTTGACGCGTTTCGAACACAGGTGTGTTCTTAGTCGCAACCTAATGAGACTATCCTTCCTGGGCTTTAAATACACTTCACACCCCCAATCAAATCAGGGGTGGGGATATACAAACCCCTTGCTAAGGAATGCTCATTAACTTGCCACAATAAGTATTATGTCCAGAAAAAGGAGTTTCGATGGGTGCTATATTTTCTCTGTCGCCGGCTAACCTTGTAATGTCATACTGGGAGGAGAGATACAAATACAATGATGCAAATCCTTTTGTTCAGATGATAGGCTGGTATGGCAGATACATCGATGATCTGCTCCTGATATGAGGAAAATAAATAAAAAAGAGAGGATTATGGTACAAGATACTAATCAAGGATGGTCAGCCCAGAAAAGCAAAGTACCTAAGGATATTGGGCGCCAGAAGGGTGGAGTGAAAGGAGAGAGAGATAGGTGGACAGATTAATGTAGGTGCGCAGATTGATACAATGGGAAGGCAGCACAGGTGTTAATAGGAGTGGGACAAAACCTACACCCAAATGACATAAGTGATCAAAAGACGAGACGGGCACAGGTGGAGCCAGGCAAATACCTCCCGTGAACCGTCAAAGAAAAAACACACACAATAAGGCGCCACTCCCTAGTGTAAGTAAAAGGTTATAAAGCCAATATCAGATGGTATATGCAGTAGAATAGGTAAATACAGAATACGCATCAGTATGAATAATTAATAAAATCTGTTAAAATAAAATAAAATCTGTATGTACTCACTTCGCTGGGGGGTAGTCAACAGGATAAACTCAAGACACCTGAGACTTTGAACCCCCCTGGTCAGAATCGCACGTACTGTATGAGTGTCGGAAATTGATGGCAGCCCACGTCTGGAGGCTTCTGATCAATCACTTTATTTTGACAAATAATATATGGCTCAACGCGTTTCGGGGGTTCAGGATGCCCCCTTCTTCAGGAGTAATACAAAGATCCATACTTACAAACAATCTTAAAATAATCTTTTAATGACATTACCCTTCAGGAGTAGTACATGGTATACAATGACCAATGGATACAAATGGTCCCAAGATCACATAACACTTTTGATACATTCTTAGATACCCATAGGACTGAAAACATGTGAGGAAAGTGCGGGGTGTCAGGTACCGGAAGTTGAGGCTCACTTCCGTTTTTTTAGTCTCAGGGTGGAACGCTTAACTTAAAAAAAATGAGTGGTAAAATTAAAGTGGTAAATTTGTTTGCAATATATGGGTTTTTCAAGACGTGGAAGTCGTGTAAATATACTGTGACTGTCAAAAGCTTTCATGAGTCAAAACATAGCTTGGAGTTTCAAATTAAAAGTTACATTAATTGTAATACAGTGGGTATAGTTTATATAATACAGTGTGCTGTCTGCGATTTGATGTGCGTAGGCAGTTCTTCTAGGAAATCAATACAAACAAAAATAAATATAAAAATTAAAATAAAAAAATAAATTAAATAAAAGCTAAAAAAAATAAACAAAAAGTTCTCTTTTACGTGGACTTGGTGTCTTTTCGGTGCTGCAGATCTCCATGTGAAGTGAGCTCAATTCACATTCAACAATATTTTTCCCATAAAGGTGATCGCGCTGCCAAGAATAAGTGGAGGCTTCTAAGTTACGTCAGATTGTAGCAGGTTCCTCTTATGCAACCAAACATCCGAGTCCAGCAAGGATAGTCTCATCACGGGCGATCCTTCTGCGGAGGTTAGAATATCGTGCACATAGTGAAGATCCACCAAGGATAAATTATACTCACAAAAGTAAGGATGCAAGGATCCTCCCGACCCAGGTTTCGCCTAAATTGCTTCGTCAGGGGCGATGGTTACACCCACACAAGGGCGTGCTGCCCTTGTGTGGGTGTAACCATCGCCCCTGACGAAGCAATTTAGGCGAAACCTGGGTCGGGAGGATCCTTGCATCCTTACTTTTATACGGGAAAGGGTTACACAAAAAATCCCTACTCCCAGTTTTCCTTTTTCCTTACATCACTAAACACTCCAAAAACTGTCTTTCAATATTATAAACTAAATAAATATCTTTTTAAAACACTTCATCCGCACTACGCTATAAACAGGGTTATTCCCAGTATAAAATCAAACCATTACCCAGAGCGCTAATGGGAAAATGTCGCCATCGATCCTATTTTACAAAAAGTCCAACGGGAAGGTAGACTTATGCTATGGAAATGTTATATTTCCTGAGGGCGAACGTCAGGGTCTAGAGGATTTTTTAATTCATATAATTAGGAATAACTGGAACTTGTCTTTCACTAACGAGATTAGCTCAAAATTTATTAATTTTCTTGCTCTTACCATTTTTGTTGAATAAAATAAAATTAAAACAAAAACTTTCTTTAAAAAAAACAGATGTGCATGGATATATCGATGTAAAAAGCTGTCACCATGCCCCCTGGATAACAAATATCCCTAAGGGTCAATTTTTCAAGAAAACGTAGGAACTGTACAGATACAAAAGACTATAGTCTGATCATCCAAGAACGTTTTGAGGAAAAAGGGTAAAACAAGAAGGAATTAAATAGAGAAAGAAAGAAGGTGGAGTCTTGGGACAAAAATGCCGCTAAAAAGATGAATAGGGAAGAGAAGGATTTAAGATTCACTTTTTTTTACCCAATTTAATGCTACCATAGGTCCACTAAAGAATAGCCTAAGAAAAAATTGGACAGTTTTGAAAAATGACCCGGTTTGGGGATCTCTAATTCCAGTGAATCCTGAGGTACTTTATAAAAAAGCCCCAAATATACGAAGCTTGCTAGTACACAGTCACATTCCCATGAGAATCGAAAACAAGGAAAGAAATCAGTTCACATGATGCGGTTTTTGCATCCCATGTTGGAACCGCACCTTAGAGGAAAAAAAGAAGAAAAATGCACAAGTAGTTCAGTCTAAGAAGGGGTTAACATATAAAATTAGAGGTGAAATGTCTTGGGAGCAGATGGGGGTGATATACCTGCTAGAATCCCCTTGCGGGCTTCAGTATGTCGGTAGGACTATGCGGAAACTGAAAACCAGGATACAAGAACATATTAGAAATATAAGGAAGGGTCTTGAGAATCACAGTGTGCCGGTACATTTTAAGAGATTTCATGGGAAGGATCCAAAAGGGCTGATATTTATAGGTATTGAAAAGGTAAACGTGAACTGGCGTGGCGGTGATCCAGTGGCTAACATCAACCGTCGTGAGGTTGAATGGATATATACACTGCTCAAAAAAATAAAGGGAACACAAAAATAACACATCCTAGATCTGAGTTAATTAAATATTCTTCTGAAATACTTTGTTCTTTACATAGTTAAATGTGCTGACAACAAAATCACACAAAAATAAAAAAATGGAAATCAAATTTTTCAACCCATGGAGGTCTGGATTTGGAGTCACACTCAAAATTAAAGTGGAAAAACACACTACAGGCTGATCCAACTTTGATGTAATGTCCTTAAAACAAGTCAAAATGAGGCTCAGTAGTGTGTGTGTGGCCTCCACGTGCCTGTATGACCTCCCTACAACCCCTGTGCATGCTCCTGATGAGGTGGCGGACGGTCTCCTGAGGGATCTCCTCCCAGACCTGGACTAAAGCATCTGCCAACTCCTGGACAGTCTGTGGTGCAACGTGACGTTGGTGGATAGAGCGAGACATGATGTCCCAGATGTGCTCAATTGGATTCAGGTCTGGGGAACGGGCGGGCCAGTCCATAGCATCAATGCCTTCGTCTTGCAGGAACTGCTGACACACTCCAGCCACATGAGGTCTAGCATTGTCTTGCATTAGGAGGAACCCAGGGCCAACCGCACCAGCATATGGTCTCACAAGGGGTCTGAGGATCTCATCTCGGTGCCTAATGGCAGTCAAGCTACCTCTGGCGAGCACATGGAGGGCTGTGCGGCCCTCCAAAGAAATGCCACCCCACACCATTACTGACCCAATGCCAAACCGGTCATGCTGGAGGATGTTGCAGGCAGCAGAACGTTCTCCACGGCGTCTCCAGACTCTGTCACGTCTGTCACATGTGCTCAGTGTGAACCTGCTTTCATCTGTGAAGAGCACAGGGCGCTAGTGGCGAATTTGCCAATCTTGGTGTTCTCTGGCAAATGCCAAACGTCCTGCACGGTGTTGGGCTGTAAGCCCAACCCCTACCTGTGGACGTCGGGCCCTCATATCACCCTCATGGAGTCTGTTTCTGACCGTTTGAGCAGACACATGCACATTTGTGGCCTGCTGGAGGTCATTTTGCAGGGCTCTGGCAGTGCTCCTCCTGTTCCTCCTTGCACAAAGGCGGAGGTAGCGGTCCTGCTGCTGGGTTGTTGCCCTCCTACGGCCTCCTCCACGTCTCCTGATGTACTGGCCTGTCTCCTGGTAGCGCCTCCATGCTCTGGACACTACGCTGACAGACACAGCAAACCTTCTTGCCACAGCTCGCATTGATGTGCCATCCTGGATAAGCTGCACTACCTGAGCCACTTGTGTGGGTTGTAGACTCCGTCTCATGCTACCACTAGAGTGAAAGCACCGCCAGCATTCAAAAGTGACCAAAACATCGCCAGGAAGCATAGGAACTGAGAAGTGGTCTGTGGTCACCACCTGCAGAACCACTCCTTTATTGGGGGTGTCTTGCTAATTGCCTATAATTTCCACCTGTTGTCTATCCCATTTGCACAACAGCATGTGAAATTGATTGTCACTCAGTGTTGCTTCCTAAGTGGACAGTTTGATTTCACAGAAGTGTGATTGACTTGGAGTTACATTGTGTTGTTTAAGTGTTCCCTTTATTTTTTTGAGCAGTGTAGAATGGATACCCTACAGCCACATGGGAGGAATATTGATTTTGACCTCAAACCCTGTACAGTGGAGTAGGTGAATAGGGATACTGTACTGACTCTATAAGATCTGTGTCCGCAGTGTATTTCTAGTGAAATTAGCCTATTGGGTGAAAGACATCACGTGACCAAAACCAAGAATGAAAAAAAGATGACTGGTAGTAGAGGCGGGGTTAGGGTGGAGTATTAGATCATTGGTGATGAGTGGACATGTGACTATTTTATGAATGAAGACCTAGCGCTCTGGGTAATGGTTTGATTTTATACTGGGAATAACCCTGTTTATAGCGTAGTGCGGATGAAGTGTTTTACAAAGATATTTATTTATTTAGTTTATAATATTGAAAGACAGTTTTTGGAGTGTTTAGTGATGTAAGGAAAAAGAAAAACTGGGAGTAGGGATTTTTTGTGTAACCCTTTCCCATATAAATAGCACGCCCTTGTGTGGGTGCAACCATCGCCCCTGACGAAGCAATTTAGGCGAAACCTGGGTCGGGCGGATCCTTGCATGTGGATGCTTGGTCATTGCGCTTTTATTCATCACTTCTGTGAGTATAATAAAACCATTTAAAATAATTTATCCTTGGTGGATCTTTACTATGTGCACGATATTCTAACCTCCGCAGAAGGATCGCCCGTGATGAGACTATCCTTGCTGGACTCGGATGTTTGGTTGCATAAGAGGAACCTGCTACAATCTGATCTAACTTAGAAGCCTCCACTTATTCTTGGCAGCGCGATCACCTTTATGGGAAAAGTTCTTCTAGGAAATGTAAAACTAGAATATTAGAACACATTAATTACATAACTAATCCTTCCTGCCTGGGGACATCAAAAGCAGCCAAACACTTTATATCATCACATGACCGCAGCTTGAAAAGCTTCCAAACATTTGCAATAGAAAAAGTGGAATCGCTGACTGATTCACTTCACTTTTCTTAAAGCTAGTTCCTGCTGTTCCTTCTTTCTTTGCTTTTCTCATTTCCATTTCTTCATTTGTCTTTCTAAAGCTGGAAACACTTCATCCTGAGCATTTCTACCCACACGGTTCACTCTGGGATTTGCATCCACATTTGGAAGGGTCTGGAAGTTTCCTCCCAGTGTAGGCATGGAAGCCTTGGCCTTGCTAGGGGAACTTCACCACCCAGGGTGTCCCCTCCCTGGGCTTTCTTCAGACATCAGGAGAGTTACAACACACAACCTCTCAGCTAGAAGGCAGTATTATAGTAGTTATATTCTTGTACATAGGAGCAGTATTATAGTAGTTATATTCTTGTACATAGGAGCAGTAGTATAGTAGTTATATTCTTGTACATAGGAGCAGTATTATAGTAGTTATATTCTTGTACATAGGAGCAGTATTATAGTAGTTATATTCTTGTACATAGGAGGCAGTATTATAGTAGTTATATTCTTGTACATAGGAGCAGTATTATAGTAGTTATATTCTTGTACATAGGAGCAGTATTATAGTAGTTATATTCCTGTACATAGGAGCAGTATTATAGTAGTTATATTCTTGTACATAGGAGCAGTATTATAGTAGTTATATTCTTGTACATAGGAGCAGTATTATAGTAGTTATATTCCTGTACATAGGAGCAGTATTATAGTAGCTATATTCTTTATCAAATTTCTTTTTATTGTTAGAAAAGCACAAAGTTGTGTGAAAAGTCATACATCTCGTGTACCAGACGCAGCTGGATAATGCTTAATCAGCAAACACAATATATCCAAGATAATTGCTACACAACTCCGATAACAAAATGATATGTGCAGACATAGTAGTTATATTCTTGTACTTAGGAGGCAGTATTATAGTAGTTATATTCTTGTACATAGGAGGCAGTATTATAGTAGTTATATCCTTGTACATGGGAGGCAGTATTATAGTAGTTATATTCTTGTACATAGGAGGCAGTATTATAGTAGTTATATCCTTGTACATGGGAGGCAGTATTATAGTAGTTATATTCTTGTACATAGGAGCAGTATTATAGTAGTTATATCCTTGTACATGGGAGGTAGTATTATAGTAGTTATATCCTTGTACATGGGAGGCAGTATTATAGTAGTTATATTCTTGTACATAGGAGCAGTATTATAGTAGTTATATTCTTGTACATAGGAGGCAGTATTATAGTAGTTATATTCTTGTACATAGGAGCAGTATTATAGTAGTTATATTCTTGTACATAGGAGCAGTATTATAGTAGGTATATATTCTTGTACATAGGAGCAGTATTATAGTAGTTATATTCTTGTACATAGGAGGCAGTATTATAGTAGTTATATTTTTGTACATAGGAGCAGTATTATAGTAGTTATATTCTTGTACATAGGAGCAGTATTATAGTAGGTATATATTCTTGTACATAGGAGCAGTATTACAGTAGTTATATTCTTGTACATAGGAGCAGTATTATAGTAGTTATATTCTTGTACATAGGAGCAGTATTATAGTAGTTATATTCTTGTACATAGGAGCAGTATTATAGTAGTTATATTCTTGTACATAGGAGCAGTATTATAGTAGGTATATATTCTTGTACATAGGAGCAGTATTACAGTAGTTATATTCTTGTACATAGCAGCAGTATTATAGTAGTTATATTCTTGTACATAGGAGCAGTATTATAGTAGTTATATTCTTGTACATAGGAGCAGTATTATAGTAGTTATATTCTTGTACATAGGAGCAGTATTATAGTAGGTATATATTCTTGTACATAGGAGCAGTATTATAGTAGTTATATTCTTGTACATAGGAGGCAGTATTATAGTAGTTATATTCTTGTACATAGGAGCAGTATTATAGTAGTTATATTCTTGTACATAGGAGCAGTATTATAGTAGGTATATATTCTTGTACATAGGAGCAGTATTACAGTAGTTATATTCTTGTACATAGCAGCAGTATTATAGTAGTTATATTCTTGTACATAGGAGCAGTATTATAGTAGTTATATTCTTGTACATAGGAGCAGTATTATAGTAGTTATATTCTTGTACATAGGAGGCAGTATTATAGTAGTTATATTCTTGTACATAGGAGCAGTATTATAGTAGTTATATTCTTGTACATAGGAGCAGTATTATAGTAGTTATATTCTTGTACATAGGAGGCAGTATTATAGTAGTTATATTCTTGTACATAGGAGGCAGTATTATAGTAGTTATATTCTTGTACATAGGAGCAGTATTATAGTAGTTATATACTTGTACATAGGAGGCAGTATTATAGTAGTTATATTCTTATACATAGGAGCAGTATTATAGTAGTTATATACTTGTACATAGGAGGCAGTATTATAGTAGTTATATTCTTATACATAGGAGCAGTATTATAGTAGTTATAGTCTTGTACATAGGAGCAGTATTATAGTAGTTATATTCTTGTACATAGGAGCAGTATTATAGTAGTTATATTCTTGTACACAGGAGCAGTATTATAGTAGTTATATTCTTGTACATAGGAGCAGTATTATAGTAGATATATTCTTGTACATAGGAGGCAGTATTATAGTAGTTATATTCTTGTACAGAGGAGCAGTATTATAGTAGTTATATTCTTGTACATAGAAGGCAGTATTATAGTAGTTATATTCTTGTACATAGGAGGCAGTATTATAGTAGTTATATTCCTGTACATAGGAGCAGTATTATAGTAGTTATATCCTTGTACATAGGAGCAGTATTATAGTAGTTATATTTCTGTACATAGGAGCAGTATTATAGTAGTTATATTCTTGTACATAGGAGGCAGTATTATAGTAGTTATATTCTTGTACATAGGAGGCAGTATTATAGTAGTTATATTCCTGTACATAGGAGCAGTATTATAGTAGTTATATCCTTGTACATAGGAGCAATATTATAGTAGTTATATTCTTGTACATAGGAGCAGTATTATAGTAGTTATATTCTTGTACATAGGAGCAGTAGTATAGTAGTTATATTCTTGTACATAGGAGCAGTATTATAGTAGTTATATTCTTGTACATAGGAGCAGTATTATAGTAGTTATATTCTTGTACATAGGAGGCAGTATTATAGTAGTTATATTCTTGTACATAGGAGCAGTATTATAGTAGTTATATTCTTGTACATAGGAGCAGTATTATAGTAGTTATATTCCTGTACATAGGAGCAGTATTATAGTAGTTATATTCTTGTACATAGGAGGCAGTATTATAGTAGTTATATTCTTGTACATAGGAGCAGTATTATAGTAGTTATATTCTTGTACATAGGAGCAGTATTATAGTAGTTATATTCTTGTACATAGGAGCAGTATTATAGTAGTTATATTCTTGTACATAGGAGCAGTATTATAGTAGTTATATTCCTGTACATAG
This sequence comes from Bufo bufo, assembly GCF_905171765.1. Taxonomy (NCBI): domain Eukaryota; kingdom Metazoa; phylum Chordata; class Amphibia; order Anura; family Bufonidae; genus Bufo; species Bufo bufo. The sequence continues at coordinate 30,184,079 of NC_053389.1, read as the reverse complement.
GAGCAGTATTATAGTAGCTATATTCTTTATCAAATTTCTTTTTATTGTTAGAAAAGCACAAAGTTGTGTGAAAAGTCATACATCTCGTGTACCAGACGCAGCTGGATAATGCTTAATCAGCAAACACAATATATCCAAGATAATTGCTACACAACTCCGATAACAAAATGATATGTGCAGACATAGTAGTTATATTCTTGTACTTAGGAGGCAGTATTATAGTAGTTATATTCTTGTACATAGGAGGCAGTATTATAGTAGTTATATCCTTGTACATGGGAGGCAGTATTATAGTAGTTATATTCTTGTACATAGGAGGCAGTATTATAGTAGTTATATCCTTGTACATGGGAGGCAGTATTATAGTAGTTATATTCTTGTACATAGGAGCAGTATTATAGTAGTTATATCCTTGTACATGGGAGGTAGTATTATAGTAGTTATATCCTTGTACATGGGAGGCAGTATTATAGTAGTTATATTCTTGTACATAGGAGCAGTATTATAGTAGTTATATTCTTGTACATAGGAGGCAGTATTATAGTAGTTATATTCTTGTACATAGGAGCAGTATTATAGTAGTTATATTCTTGTACATAGGAGCAGTATTATAGTAGGTATATATTCTTGTACATAGGAGCAGTATTATAGTAGTTATATTCTTGTACATAGGAGGCAGTATTATAGTAGTTATATTTTTGTACATAGGAGCAGTATTATAGTAGTTATATTCTTGTACATAGGAGCAGTATTATAGTAGGTATATATTCTTGTACATAGGAGCAGTATTACAGTAGTTATATTCTTGTACATAGCAGCAGTATTATAGTAGTTATATTCTTGTACATAGGAGCAGTATTATAGTAGTTATATTCTTGTACATAGGAGCAGTATTATAGTAGTTATATTCTTGTACATAGGAGCAGTATTATAGTAGGTATATATTCTTGTACATAGGAGCAGTATTACAGTAGTTATATTCTTGTACATAGCAGCAGTATTATAGTAGTTATATTCTTGTACATAGGAGCAGTATTATAGTAGTTATATTCTTGTACATAGGAGCAGTATTATAGTAGTTATATTCTTGTACATAGGAGCAGTATTATAGTAGGTATATATTCTTGTACATAGGAGCAGTATTATAGTAGTTATATTCTTGTACATAGGAGGCAGTATTATAGTAGTTATATTCTTGTACATAGGAGCAGTATTATAGTAGTTATATTCTTGTACATAGGAGCAGTATTATAGTAGGTATATATTCTTGTACATAGGAGCAGTATTACAGTAGTTATATTCTTGTACATAGCAGCAGTATTATAGTAGTTATATTCTTGTACATAGGAGCAGTATTATAGTAGTTATATTCTTGTACATAGGAGCAGTATTATAGTAGTTATATTCTTGTACATAGGAGGCAGTATTATAGTAGTTATATTCTTGTACATAGGAGCAGTATTATAGTAGTTATATTCTTGTACATAGGAGCAGTATTATAGTAGTTATATTCTTGTACATAGGAGGCAGTATTATAGTAGTTATATTCTTGTACATAGGAGGCAGTATTATAGTAGTTATATTCTTGTACATAGGAGCAGTATTATAGTAGTTATATACTTGTACATAGGAGGCAGTATTATAGTAGTTATATTCTTATACATAGGAGCAGTATTATAGTAGTTATATACTTGTACATAGGAGGCAGTATTATAGTAGTTATATTCTTATACATAGGAGCAGTATTATAGTAGTTATAGTCTTGTACATAGGAGCAGTATTATAGTAGTTATATTCTTGTACATAGGAGCAGTATTATAGTAGTTATATTCTTGTACACAGGAGCAGTATTATAGTAGTTATATTCTTGTACATAGGAGCAGTATTATAGTAGATATATTCTTGTACATAGGAGGCAGTATTATAGTAGTTATATTCTTGTACAGAGGAGCAGTATTATAGTAGTTATATTCTTGTACATAGAAGGCAGTATTATAGTAGTTATATTCTTGTACATAGGAGGCAGTATTATAGTAGTTATATTCCTGTACATAGGAGCAGTATTATAGTAGTTATATCCTTGTACATAGGAGCAGTATTATAGTAGTTATATTTCTGTACATAGGAGCAGTATTATAGTAGTTATATTCTTGTACATAGGAGGCAGTATTATAGTAGTTATATTCTTGTACATAGGAGGCAGTATTATAGTAGTTATATTCCTGTACATAGGAGCAGTATTATAGTAGTTATATCCTTGTACATAGGAGCAATATTATAGTAGTTATATTCTTGTACATAGGAGCAGTATTATAGTAGTTATATTCTTGTACATAGGAGCAGTAGTATAGTAGTTATATTCTTGTACATAGGAGCAGTATTATAGTAGTTATATTCTTGTACATAGGAGCAGTATTATAGTAGTTATATTCTTGTACATAGGAGGCAGTATTATAGTAGTTATATTCTTGTACATAGGAGCAGTATTATAGTAGTTATATTCTTGTACATAGGAGCAGTATTATAGTAGTTATATTCCTGTACATAGGAGCAGTATTATAGTAGTTATATTCTTGTACATAGGAGGCAGTATTATAGTAGTTATATTCTTGTACATAGGAGCAGTATTATAGTAGTTATATTCTTGTACATAGGAGCAGTATTATAGTAGTTATATTCTTGTACATAGGAGCAGTATTATAGTAGTTATATTCTTGTACATAGGAGCAGTATTATAGTAGTTATATTCCTGTACATAGGAGCAGTATTATAGTAGCTATATTCTTTATCAAATTTCTTTTTATTGTTAGAAAAGCACAAAGTTGTGTGAAAAGTCATACATCTCGTGTACCAGACGCAGCTGGATAATGCTTAATCAGCAAACACAATATATCCAAGATAATTGCTACACAACTCCGATAACAAAATGATATGTGCAGACATAGTAGTTATATTCTTGTACTTAGGAGGCAGTATTATAGTAGTTATATTCTTGTACATAGGAGGCAGTATTATAGTAGTTATATCCTTGTACATGGGAGGCAGTATTATAGTAGTTATATTCTTGTACATAGGAGGCAGTATTATAGTAGTTATATCCTTGTACATGGGAGGCAGTATTATAGTAGTTATATTCTTGTACATAGGAGCAGTATTATAGTAGTTATATCCTTGTACATGGGAGGTAGTATTATAGTAGTTATATCCTTGTACATGGGAGGCAGTATTATAGTAGTTATATTCTTGTACATAGGAGCAGTATTATAGTAGTTATATTCTTGTACATAGGAGGCAGTATTATAGTAGTTATATTCTTGTACATAGGAGCAGTATTATAGTAGTTATATTCTTGTACATAGGAGCAGTATTATAGTAGGTATATATTCTTGTACATAGGAGCAGTATTATAGTAGTTATATTCTTGTACATAGGAGGCAGTATTATAGTAGTTATATTCTTGTACATAGGAGCAGTATTATAGTAGTTATATTCTTGTACATAGGAGCAGTATTATAGTAGGTATATATTCTTGTACATAGGAGCAGTATTACAGTAGTTATATTCTTGTACATAGCAGCAGTATTATAGTAGTTATATTCTTGTACATAGGAGCAGTATTATAGTAGTTATATTCTTGTACATAGGAGCAGTATTATAGTAGTTATATTCTTGTACATAGGAGCAGTATTATAGTAGGTATATATTCTTGTACATAGGAGCAGTATTACAGTAGTTATATTCTTGTACATAGCAGCAGTATTATAGTAGTTATATTCTTGTACATAGGAGCAGTATTATAGTAGTTATATTCTTGTACATAGGAGCAGTATTATAGTAGTTATATTCTTGTACATAGGAGCAGTATTATAGTAGGTATATATTCTTGTACATAGGAGCAGTATTATAGTAGTTATATTCTTGTACATAGGAGGCAGTATTATAGTAGTTATATTCTTGTACATAGGAGCAGTATTATAGTAGTTATATTCTTGTACATAGGAGCAGTATTATAGTAGGTATATATTCTTGTACATAGGAGCAGTATTATAGTAGTTATATTCTTGTACATAGCAGCAGTATTATAGTAGTTATATTCTTGTACATAGGAGCAGTATTATAGTAGTTATATTCTTGTACATAGGAGCAGTATTATAGTAGTTATATTCTTGTACATAGGAGGCAGTATTATAGTAGTTATATTCTTGTACATAGGAGCAGTATTATAGTAGTTATATTCTTGTACATAGGAGCAGTATTATAGTAGTTATATTCTTGTACATAGGAGGCAGTATTATAGTAGTTATATTCTTGTACATAGGAGGCAGTATTATAGTAGTTATATTCTTGTACATAGGAGCAGTATTATAGTAGTTATATACTTGTACATAGGAGGCAGTATTATAGTAGTTATATTCTTATACATAGGAGCAGTATTATAGTAGTTATATACTTGTACATAGGAGGCAGTATTATAGTAGTTATATTCTTATACATAGGAGCAGTATTATAGTAGTTATAGTCTTGTACATAGGAGCAGTATTATAGTAGTTATATTCTTGTACATAGGAGCAGTATTATAGTAGTTATATTCTTGTACACAGGAGCAGTATTATAGTAGTTATATTCTTGTACATAGGAGCAGTATTATAGTAGATATATTCTTGTACATAGGAGGCAGTATTATAGTAGTTATATTCTTGTACAGAGGAGCAGTATTATAGTAGTTATATTCTTGTACATAGAAGGCAGTATTATAGTAGTTATATTCTTGTACATAGGAGGCAGTATTATAGTAGTTATATTCCTGTACATAGGAGCAGTATTATAGTAGTTATATCCTTGTACATAGGAGCAGTATTATAGTAGTTATATTTCTGTACATAGGAGCAGTATTATAGTAGTTATATTCTTGTACATAGGAGGCAGTATTATAGTAGTTATATTCTTGTACATAGGAGGCAGTATTATAGTAGTTATATTCCTGTACATAGGAGCAGTATTATAGTAGTTATATCCTTGTACATAGGAGCAATATTATAGTAGTTATATTCTTGTACATAGGAGGCAGTATTATAGTAGATATATTCTTGTACATAGGAGGCAGTATTATAGTAGTTATATTCTTGTACAGAGGAGCAGTATTATAGTAGTTATATTCTTGTACATAGAAGGCAGTATTATAGTAGTTATATTCTTGTACATAGGAGGCAGTATTATAGTAGTTATATTCCTGTACATAGGAGCAGTATTATAGTAGTTATATCCTTGTACATAGGAGCAGTATTATAGTAGTTATATTCTTGTACATAGGAGGCAGTATTATAGTAGTTATATTCTTGTACATAGGAGCAGTATTATAGTAGTTATATTCTTGTACATAGGAGCAGTATTATAGTAGGTATATATTCTTGTACATAGGAGCAGTATTATAGTAGTTATATTCTTGTACATAGGAGGCAGTATTATAGTAGTTATATTCTTGTACATAGGAGCAGTATTATAGTAGTTATATTCTTGTACATAGGAGCAGTATTATAGTAGGTATATATTCTTGTACATAGGAGCAGTATTATAGTAGTTATATCCTTGTACATAGGAGCAGTATTATAGTAGTTATATTTCTGTACATAGGAGCAGTATTATAGTAGTTATATTCTTGTACATAGGAGCAGTATTATAGTAGTTATATTCTTGTACATAGGAGGCAGTATTATAGTAGTTATATTCTTGTACATAGGAGGCAGTATTATAGTAGTTATATTCCTGTACATAGGAGCAGTATTATAGTAGTTATATCCTTGTACATAGGAGCAGTATTATAGTAGTTATATTCTTGTACATAGGAGCAGTATTATACTAGTTATATTCCTGTACATAGGAGCAGTATTATAGTAGTTATATTCTTGTACATAGGAGCAGTATTATAGTAGTTATATACTTGTACATAGGAGCAGTATTATAGTAGTTATATTCTTGTACATAGGAGCAGTATTATAGTAGTTATATTCTTGTACATAGGAGCAGTATTATAGTAGTTATATTCCTGTACATAGGAGCAGTATTATAGTAGCTATATTCTTTATCAAATTTCTTTTTATTGTTAGAAAAGCACAAAGTTGTGTGAAAAGTCATACATCTCGTGTACCAGACGCAGCTGGATAATGCTTAATCAGCAAACACAATATATCCAAGATAATTGCTACACAACTCCGATAACAAAATGATATGTGCAGACATAGTAGTTATATTCTTGTACATAGGAGGCAGTATTATAGTAGTTATATTCTTGTACATAGGAGCAGTATTATAGTAGTTATATTCTTGTACATAGGAGCAGTATTATAGTAGGTATATATTCTTGTACATAGGAGCAGTATTATAGTAGTTATATTCTTGTACATAGGAGCAGTATTATAGTAGTTATATTCTTGTACATAGGAGCAGTATTATAGTAGTTATATTCTTGTACATAGGAGGCAGTATTATAGTAGTTATATTCTTGTACATAGGAGCAGTATTATAGTAGTTATATTCTTGTACATAGGAGCAGTATTATAGTAGTTATATTCTTGTACATAGGAGGCAGTATTATAGTAGTTATATTCTTGTACATAGGAGGCAGTATTATAGTAGTTATATTCTTGTACATAGGAGCAGTATTATAGTAGTTATATACTTGTACATAGGAGGCAGTATTATAGTAGTTATATTCTTATACATAGGAGCAGTATTATAGTAGTTATAGTCTTGTACATAGGAGCAGTATTATAGTAGTTATATTCTTGTACATAGGAGCAGTATTATAGTAGTTATATTCTTGTACACAGGAGCAGTATTATAGTAGTTATATTCTTGTACATAGGAGCAGTATTATAGTAGATATATTCTTGTACATAGGAGGCAGTATTATAGTAGTTATATTCTTGTACAGAGGAGCAGTATTATAGTAGTTATATTCTTGTACATAGAAGGCAGTATTATAGTAGTTATATTCTTACACATAGGAGCAGTATTATAGTAGTTATATTTTTGTACATAGGAGCAGTATTATAGTAGATATATTCTTGTACATAGGAGGCAGTATTATAGTAGTTATATTCTTGTACATAGAAGGCAGTATTATAGTAGTTATATTCTTGTACATAGGAGCAGTATTATAGTAGTTATATTATTGTACATAGGAGGCAGTATTATAGTAGTTATATTCTTGTACATAGGAGCAGTATTATAGCAGTTATATTCTTGTACATAGGAGCAGTATTATAGTAGTTATATTCCTGTACATAGGAGCAGTATTATAGTAGTTATATTCTTGTACATAGGAGGCAGTATTATAGTAGTTATATTCTTGTACATAGGAGGCAGTATTATAGTAGTTATATTCTTGTACATAGGAGCAGTATTATAGTAGTTATATACTTGTACATAGGAGGCAGTATTATAGTAGTTATATTCTTATACATAGGAGCAGTATTATAGTAGTTATAGTCTTGTACATAGGAGCAGTATTATAGTAGTTATATTCTTGTACATAGGAGCAGTATTATAGTAGTTATATTCTTGTACATAGGAGGCAGTATTATAGTAGTTATATTCTTGTATATAGGAGGCAGTATTATAGTAGTTATATTCTTTATCAAATTTCTTTTTATTTGAGAAAAATACACAGTCATGTAGAGAGTCATACATCTTGTGTCCAGACGCAGCTGGATAAGTGCATAGTCAGCAAACACAATATATTCAAGATGATTGCATACACGACTACAGATAATAAAGAGACATATGTAAACAAATAACTGATGAGGGGGGGGGCTATAACAAGACAAAGGAAGGTGGGTTGGGGGAGAGAGGGGAGGGGGAGAGTTGGATGTCAATCAAAATCTTAAGTCAAGACATATCTAAGCCTAGAATTTGCGATATAGCTTCCAAGGAGACCATAGTTTTACAAAAACTGCTCTAGAGTGATTTTCCCAGTGGGCTAATTCTTCAAACCGATATAGTTGGTCAATTTTTTGGTCCACATCAAGAACGAGGGAGCTGATTCATTTTTCCACAATAGAGGGATCAGCAGTCGAGCTGCTGTAATAAGCATGGTTTGTAGATTATACTTTGAGGGGGTAAGCGTGCCATTTGGACACCAGAGCAGCAGGAGTTTTGCATCTAAGGTAATCTGGCTATTACATATCCTGTTTATAGCTGTTTCTACTTCAACCCAAAATGGTTTTATTTTCTCGCAGCTCCACCAAATATGAGATAAAGAACCAATGTCTCCTCCACACCTCCAGCAACTGTTTGGGATAGCGGGATTGAGCTTGTGAAGGAATTCCGGTGTCTTATAACATCTTGTAAGTAATTTATAAGAGTTTGCCTGGATTTTAATACAACGGTTGAAACCATGTGAGTGTGTGAGGATGAACGCTTTTTCAGGTTCTGACAGGGACAGGGACAGCTCCTTCTCCCAGGCTGCAAGGAACCACAGATCTGGAGGTGCGGAGGAGAGTAGCTCCCTGTAGAATGTGGAGAGAGGTTTCTTGGGGCGAAGGGCGTTAGAGATTTTCCCTTCTATCCATGAGGGATCTACCGCAGGCCTGGGAAAAGATTCCAAAAGCGCCAAATCTTTCTTAAAAGCCATAAGCGCTAGGAAAGAGGCTCCTTGAACCCTCGGGATTTCATATATTTTACTCCAATTTAAGGCACCTGATACAGTTATGATGTCTTTCAGTTTAAAGTTAGATAGTAAAGCCCAAATTCCTGTTGCATCAGAGGTGGTAGGGTGAACATGTGCCTGCAGCAGATCTAAGGGGAGACTCAAGCTTGGGAACCTAAGGGTCGAGGACCCATATAGTTTGGTCCATTCCAGTAACAGACCCTTCCATAAGGGCGAGGTAAACTTATTATTAGCAGTACATTTGCGTAAGCCCCATAGAACTAACTTGTCCCTATATGAAAGCAAATAACACTCCAGTCGGGAGACAAGGCTGAGAGGGCGCCAAGAGATGAGGCTCAAAGCTCTGTTCAGCATCAATGCTTTGTAGTAAAGGTAGATGTCAGGTAGGCCGAAGCCTCCCAACCTCCTCTCCCGAGTGAGAGTGGCATAAGCTAATCTGGGGGACCCTCCCGACCAAACAAAGGTTGAGATGACCCTGCGGACCTCCACAAAGAAGGAATGGGGTAGCCAGATAGGGAGTGTTTGGATGAGATAGAGCAGTCTGGGGACAATAAAAGCTTTAATGAAGTTTTTCCGCCCAATCCAAGAGATAAACGGAAGTTTTAGAGAGTGCAAGTGTGCTCTAATGGATTTCAGAAGAGGTACATAATTTAACACGAAAAGATCTTCTGGTTTTGCTGAGATATGGGTACCTAGAAAAGGAATTGACTTAGTGGCCCACGAAAAAGCAGCGGCACCTTTAAGCGTGTCTACAGTAGCGGATGGGCAAGAAATATTCAGGGCCTGTGACTTAGTATAGTTGATCTTAAAATTTGAGACCGCTCCATATTCTTCAAAAAGGGCTTGAAGTCTGGGGAAAGAGGTTAGAGGGTTGGACGTTATGACCAAAAGGTCGTCTGCAAAAGCGGCCGTTAGATGGGTATGCGACCCCAAGGTGATCCCCTTAATTTCCGGATCTTGCCTGATCCTGGCCAGCAGGGTCTCCATGACAATAACAAAGAGGGCAGGTGAGAGTGGGCACCCCTGCCTCGTCCCATTAGTAATGAGAAAAGCTGGAGAGAGTGTTCCATTAATCCGTATTCTGGCAGAGGGAAGCGAATAAAGTGAGAAAATGGATTGGATAAACTGGTCCGGAAGGCCAAACTTCGACAGTGCCCGAGACATGAATTGCCAACTGATCCTGTCAAAGGCCTTTTCTGCATCTGTACTGAGAAGAGCTAAAGGTATTGAGTGCTGGCGAGCATGCGTGATCAATTGTATGACACGGACCGTATTCTCGCTCCCCTGTCTGCCAGAGACGAACCCCACCTGCTCCTCGTTGATAATGCCAGGGAGAACCGACTGAATTCGTTGAGCCAAAATTTTGGCCCACCACTTCACATCTGTATTTAGAAGCGAGATAGGGCGGTAACTCCCGCAATTTAGGGGGTCCTTATTTTCCTTGTGAATTACCGTAATATGGGCTGAAAGCGATTGGGGAGGGAGGGAGCCCCCTTGGAGTAAGTAGTTACATAAGGTATTAAAATGGGGAATTAGGGTCTGCTTAAAGGTTTTGTAATAAGAGATGGTAAAACCATCAGGGCCTGGGCTTTTCCCTGAGGGTATGGAGGAGAGAACTTTACCAATTTCAGCGTCTGTAATAGGAGATAGAATCTGAGCTGACTGAGCTGGGGTAATAGTAGGTAACTGGAGGGAGGAGAGAAACTTCTCAGTTGCCTCACCTAAGTGAGCTGGTGACATATTATCTGGTGTTTTAAGATTGTATAGGTCCCTATAGAAGGCACAAAAGGTCTTTGCTATGTCTGGAGTCCCTTTATGAAGGACGCCTTTGTCGTCTTTAACTGCAGCAATGAAGGAGTCAGTTTTTTGTTTCTTCACTAAAGCGGACATTAACCTATTCCCTTTGTCTCCGTGCGCATATGAACGGAATTTGGCTCTAAGTAACAGCTTAGCTGACGTGACATTTAGCAGGTTCTTGAGCTTAGTACGGGCTTCTGAAAGCTCCAAGGCACAACTAAGGGCCTGGGAGGATTTGTGCGTTAGCTCTAGAGCCTGAATCTGGGAGAGAAGTGTCGCCACAGCCTGATTCCGCTGTTTCTTAATATGGGCACCCAAGGCTATTAGTTCTCCTCTCAGGACCGCTTTATGGGTTTCCCAAATAATGGAAGGGGAGGGAGCATCAGGGCCTGAAGTATTAGATGTGAAGAAATCCGTTATGATAGAAGATAATTTAGCAGCATGGGAGGGGTCTGAGATAATGGTCTCATTAATACGCCAATTCCATTCCCTCTTCGGGAGGTCCAGCAGGGACATACTCAAAAATACCGGAGCGTGGTCAGACAGGGTGATGTTCCCTATGTGAGAATTGATAACTCTGTTAGCCCAGGATTTGGATAAAAATAGATAGTCTAATCTGTGGTAAGATAGTTTAGCAGCTGAATAAAAGGAAAAATCCCTACCAGTAGGGTTTGTGGTGCGCCAGATATCTAGGACTCCTAACCTCTGCAGGGCCAGTTTAAGGCGCCGCAAACGGGCATGTGTAATGGCAGACTTCCCATTTGAAGAGTCTAATGCAGGATCAAGGGTAGCATTAAAATCACCTCCTAGAATAACCATTCCCTCCTTGAAGGAGGACAAGAGGCCCAGGGTCTGAACGAGCCAAGCAACCTGCCCTCTGTTGGGAGCATATACAGTTGCCAGGGTAACAGGAGTGTCAGCGATAGTGCCCTTAACAAACAGGTAACGACCCTCAGGGTCTGCAGAGACGGCAGAGTGCTTAAAGGGGAGCTGCTTGTGGATCGCTATGCTGACACCCCTGCTAGCCGAACTATACGTGCTGTGGAACCATTGAGAAAATCTTTTGGGGGGCAATTTGGGGGTCTTACCCTCTCTGAAGTGGGTTTCCTGGAAGAATGCTATAGACACTTTATCCCTCTGCAAAAGGGCCAGGATTTGGGACCGCTTGCAAGGCTCGTTCATTCCCCGGGCGTTAAAGGATGAAATCACAATAGACGACATTCTGAAATAGAAAGCAGACAATCAGCATCTGATAATACAATGTATGACATCTGATGGAGGAGGAGGGGGGGGGGAGACACAAGAGGAAAGGAGGGGAGACAAACAGGTAAGACATTAAACAATAGTGCAAATACATTTTGCAAAGGGAGCCCTACTGAGCACCTGACTGTGCGACCCTTTCTCATCACGGCTACCAGCCGGGGTCTGTCAGGTGGGGGGTCCCGCAGAGCTATAGAGGGCCAAATACTGGCCATCTCACAAGGAAAAGGGGTGACCCAGAGGTAATACCGGGTTAACCCCTGCAATTATCAAATGAGCAAGGAGCAGGCAAGGTCCAGAACTTTAAACAAACCAGTAAACAATCTGGAAACGGATCAGCCTCATTAGGACTATGGAACAACCTTCTTCCACAACAGGCGGACAGGACAGGCCTGGAATTGGGCCCTGTGCCCTTGTAAAACGAAGAGGCATCAGGTAACTTCTCCAGGAGGCGCTCATTCCCGGTCATTTCGGTCAGAGCTGGAAACAATGCAGAAATCTTCTGTAGTACTTCTTACATTCAGGTAGGAGGATAATCAGGCTTCTCAGCCCTAGCTTTGGGCGACTTTTTGTTGTAAACAGGGCGCCATTCAGCTGCTTGGGGTGGCGGGAGGGGAGGATCCTCCATGTCGGCCGGCATCCATGAGGGAATTTCGATCGGGGGTAGCCCCAACTGGGCCCAGCTGGCATGCAGATCCCTTGGCGAACGGACGGAGATCTGGCGTCCGTTTTTGAGGATTGCGATCCCGAACGGGTAAAGCCACCGGAACGGGGTAGCTGCAGCTCTAAAGGCATCCAGGAGCGGCTTGAGGATGCGCCGTTTGGCTAAAGTGGACGAGGCCAGGTCCTGGAAGAACATGAGCGACGTACCTCCATACTGCAGCCGCTCCTTCTCTCTGCCGGCTCTCATGATTGCTGCTGTATCAACAAAACTTAGGAGGCCGCAGATGACATCGCGTGGGGGATCGGTATTCTTAGGCTTAGGCCTAAGCGCTCTGTGGATTCTTTCAATCACGATCCGCTCCGCTCTCTCAGGCCCCAGCAGGTCAGTGAATATCTCATGCGCCACCTTTTCCAGCGCTTCACTGGCGAACGATTCAGGGAGCCCGCGGATCCTCAGATTCCTCCTGTGGCTCCGATTCTCCTGGTCCTCGACCCTCAGGAGCGCTTCATTAAGCAGGTCAGTGTGGGAGCTGATCGCTTTATACGTCTTCTCTTCCCTCCGGATAGCCGCCTCCTGCGCGCCTTCCAGGTCTGACACCCGGTGACCCATGTTCCGGAGGTCCTCTTTGATTTCCGAGAGGTCTCTCTTAATCGGTGCTAACGCTGAATTAAGCACTTCCAGGAGTGCCGCCTTAGTAAATGAGCCCCTCTGCCTCCTTGATTTGCAGGTGGAGGCATGGGCAGGAGCGGGCGCCATCTTGGGGGTCTCAGTCGACCGAAGCTTCGGTTGTTTTTTAACAAATTGATCCATGTCAGGCTGTCTGGATCTAACATGGACTGGATCAACCTGATCCTTAGGTCGAGCCCTACCGGTTTTGCCCATCAGAGCTGTGCTGTTAGCTTAATATAGGGGTTAATTCGCCGGTAAGGATGAGGAGCTCAGCAACTTGCAGCCATCAAGCTACACAGCCAGGCTCCGCCCCCATAGTAGTTATATTCTTGTACATAGGAGCAGTATTATAGTAGTTATATTCTTTGTCAATTATCTTTTTATTGAAAAAGGTCAAGATCAAAAATACCAAGTTGACATTTCATACACAGAGGTATAAAGATATACAGTATACAACACTTCTGAGGATAGGCACATCCTCTTGTTAGGTCTGCAATCCACATGTGCGCATAACATAAAACCACATGTCAGACATATATATAACCTCGTTATAACCTTTAGTATGTGGTCAGATAATACCTGTATTACTCTTTTGTGATACTACACATTGCATGAGATTTTATAAAGTGCAAGTGCTACTTGTATGATGTCTACAGAGACCCCTGAAATTGAGGCGACCGACCTCAAGAACATATCTAAACAATAATAACGAGAACAAAACAAAACAAAACACATCTCTAGTTGTTCATGTATATAGTTCATTCTGTGGCTTTAAGTCAGGTATGCAGTATATCAAGCTCTGTCTGGGTCAATAGACCTTTATTAGACTGTTGTTAGTGTTGACGCCCTAAATTGCAACCATGGACTCCACATCTTAGCATGCTTTTCATGAGTTCTGGATTCCCAGCTGGCTAACTCCTCTAGGCGTTGGATGAGATCAACCTTATGTATCCAATGAGAAATGGTAGGGGGTTCAGTGCTGAGCCATCTCTGGGGGATCAGCAGCCTTGCTGCCTGAATTAGTTGGGTGGCAAGGCAACCTCTAGATGGGGAAAATACTTTTGTGGGTAGCCACAAAAGGACCAGGTCGGGTGTTAATGTTATATCAGTATGGAAAATTGATTACAGAGCATTAGAGATATTATCCCAGAATGGTCTTATCCCTGTACAATACCATAGAATATGTGAGAGGTTGCCCTCTTCTGAGTTGCACCTCCAACACCGGTCCGTAGAACACAACCCTCTTGAGAACATCTGTTTGGGCGTCATGTACCACTGGGTTAGTACTTTAAAGGAGTGCTCTTGCACCTTGACGCATCTGGAGAAGCCATGTGAGTGCGCATATAGCCTAAGGACATCTGTTTCAGAGAAGGTTCTGTTCAACTCGGTCTCCCACGTTTTCAGAAACTGCGGGCGGACGTTGGGTCTCGGCATGTTCAGTGCCAGATAGAGCAATGAGATTAATCTCTTGTGTGGTGATTTGGAAGATATAATCTTTTCAAACCAAGTTTGTTCTAGGTCCTGAACTTTTTTATCCAATAGGGCCTTACCAACAGATCCAAAATCCGCCACGTCTAAGAAGTTGCAAGATTTTACAGTATTCCCAAGAGTGTGCTCATCTGGTAAGTTGCCTAAGGCATTTTCTAGAAATTCCTTTGTTGTGAAGTCTCTCAGGGAGCCCCACCCAGGAGGAATGTGTGTTGCTGTCGGCCTAACTGAATAGGGGATCAGGTCTGCAGGCATGACTGAAGAAGGATTGCGCAATAAATCCTGGTCCCTATTGAGTTGCATGACCACCCGACCTGTGCCCCTGAGTAGTATATGTGTATGCAACGAGGTTGAGTTCAAGCCCCATAACGCAGCCCTCTGAGACTGAGATAACTGAAACAGTTCTAGCTCATTACCGACTTTTGAGCAACTAGGTACATGGAGCTGCATCCATCTTCTGAGATGAATAGCCTTGTAATAGAGCTGAACATCCGGTAAGGCAAATCCCCCTTGATTCTTCCGTAAAATCAGTCTGGCATGTGAAATCCTAGCACCCTTTCCTCCCCACAGAAAGTTAGAAAATAGTCTGCGTATCTGTGTGAAAAATGAGGAAGGGAGGAGAACAGGTAACATCTGCATGACGTATAGCACTTTAGGCAGTACAAAAGCTTTCAACAAGTTTTTCCTCCCCATCCACGAAGCAAAAGGAATGCGGAGAGAGCCAAGTTGGCTTTGTATCTCTGATAACAGGGGTTTATAATTCAGCTGAAAAATATTCGCAAAGTCTGACGGGATTTTGATACCTAAATAGGAGATATGAGAGGATTGCCAGATAAAAGGTGTCGTGGTTTTAAGGGAGAGAACATCTCTTGAGGAAGCTGATATGTTCATAACTTCAGATTTAGAGTAATTTACCTTATAGTTGGAGATCCTACCATATAAGTCAAACAGAGAGAGGAGATGCGGGAAGGCCTCGACCGGGTTGGAGATCAGCACCAAAAGGTCATCAGCATAGGCGACATTGATATATTCAATCATGTCATTTTTGGCCCTGACCCCTCTGATATTAGGATTTATCCTGATGGCTTGAAGGAGAGTTTCCATTACCAAGATATAGAGAGCTGGAGATAGGGGACAGCCTTGTCGGGTGCCGTTGTGAATAGGGAACGGAGGCGACAAAGTCCCATTTACTCTAATTTTAGCGCTCGGGTTTGTATACAGGGTCATAATCGCGTCCTGAAATTGTGTTGGAATACCAAAACTGTGTAACGTCCCTTTCATAAAGTTCCAATTCACCCGGTCAAAGGCCTTCTCCGCATCCACGCTCAAACAGACCAGGGGGAGACCTTGTCTTTTTGCCCATTGAATGGCCGTAACTACTCTGCAGGAGTTATGGTTCCCCTCTCTTCCTGGCACAAACCCAGCTTGGTCAGGGTGTATTAGCTTAGGGAGGAACGAGCTGAGGCGAGAGGCCAAGAGCTTAGCCCAGACCTTAATATCAACGTTTAAGAGAGAAATGGGCCTGTAACTCCCGCAGAGTGTAGGGTCCTTCCCAGGCTTAGGCAGAATAGTTACTGTAGCTTCTAGGGATTGACTGTGTAGCTGCCCCCCTGTAAGAAGAGCATTGCACCAATTTGTGAGATGTGGACATAAAATGTCTGCAAATTTTTTGTAATAGCCCACCGGAAATCCATCTGGACCCGGGCACTTTCCTAAGGGCATGGATTTCAGTATCCTCATTACTTCTAAATCAGTGACGGGTACCGTCAATGAATTCCCTTCCTCACTACTAAGCCGGGGTAATTTTAAGCGGTGTAGAAAGTTGGTTATCACTGAGTCCGCAGTTGTGTCTGATTGGGAGGTTTGGTTATCCAACCCGTATAGCTCTTGATAGAATTTTTGAAATTCTTTGGCTATGTCTGCCGTCCTGTGTAATTGTTTACCATCAGTGGACTTGATACTGGAGATATACATAGAGTCTTTCCTCTGCTTAATGAGGGAAGCCATCAGCTTCGTTCCTTTGTCTCCGTGAGAGAAAAAGCGAAATTGAGCATACTGATATGCCCTGGCGTGGCATGCATTGAGGTGATCTTTCAGTTTTGCTCTTAGGAGAAGAAGTTCTTGCTGTGTCCTCAAGGCTTTCGACCTCTTATGTATAGTCTCCAGATCAGCAATCTGTTTAAGAAGAGAATGAAGCAATTGTTGTCTCTCTTTCTTAACTCTACTCCCTAAGGATATTAATTCTCCTCTCATTACTGATTTGTGTGTTTCCCACACAGTCTCTTGAGAGATGCCTGGTGTCAAGTTCTCCCCAAAAAACCACGACAACCTTTGTGACAGTGAATCAACTGCTTCCTTCTTATCTAGCAATGTCTCATTCAGTCTCCACTGTTTATTTTGTGGGGGTAAACTGGCTAAATGTACCACCATGGATACCGGGGCGTGATCCGAAATTGTGATGGGGTCTATATCTGCCTGTTCTATCATATCTATACAGGTGTTTGATACTAAAAGATAGTCCAGTCTCTTATAAACATTGTGGGCCGCCGAAAAAAAGGTATAGTCTCTACCATTTGGATGTACCAGGCGCCATGCATCTGTTAACTTTGCCTCTGCTAGACGGGCGTTTATGTGACCCAGAGTCGTCTGTGTTTGCTGCGTGGAACCATCTGATGTGTCCACGAAGGGGTTCAGAGGCACGTTTAGATCTCCCCCAACCAGGCAAATTCCTTCAGCAAAAATTTTGAACTTTTGTAAGGTTTGGGAAATCCACAACTTTTGTCCCCTATTGGGGCTATACAGACTGGCTAAGGTTATCCGCTGCGTGCCAATGAAGCCCTTCACGAACACATATCTGCCCTCCGGATCTGACTGAGAGTCTGTCATTTTAAAAGGGATTCGCTTAGCGATGGCGATACCCACCCCTCTTTTGGCCTTAACAAATGTGCTAATAAACCAATTATTATAATAACTTTTCTGGAGGGTAGGAATATTTTTGGTTTTAAAATGTAATTCCTGGAAAAAGCAAATATCAGAATGGGATTTTCTCATTAGTCGCAAGACTTGAGATCTTTTTTGGGGAGTGTTGAAGCCCCTAACGTTGAATGAGGTACACTTTAACTTAGACATTGTGCATATCTATAGACAACTGCATAAAGCAGCCTGACCGGCCATTTCACTAGAGATTTCAAGTAACAAAAAACACTAACATAGTGCACAATCCTTTTAAAACCCAGAACTGTGACTAGATAACAGAAGTGAGGGTTAACACATCCGAGCGCACCCCTAAAGAGCAGTGCGGTCAGCGTGTATGCCCCACCATTAGTGTGCTTGCACCAGGGCTGCACAAGTAGTGCCCTGATGTGGTGCCTGTAGGGGGAAAAGCACAAGATCTTTAGATAAGATCCTGGATAGCCAGCTCACCCTGCAGACCTGGTGCAATACAAAATGCATTATATGGTATGTTATAACCCAAATTAAATAGGAGACATAAAATATCATACATGTCAGCTCCAACTGAGCTTGCATGCCTTATATGGAAGTAATATGTTATATAATATAGAAAAAAGAAAAACATAGAGAAAAAACATAGAACATAGAGCCGGCATTACTTGCAAAACTGCCCTGGAAAATTAGGAGAAACTCCTGCCATGAATACCGACACCAAAAATTATCATATAACCTTAGAGCTACAGGTGCTCAAGTGTCCCGGGGCCTGGAACCGGTCTTCCTCCTTGATGCAGCTTTATTCCACCTCTGAACTCCCGGTAACTCTGGCAGTGGGATCCCGGTCTCCGCTGAGGGCAGCCATGATGGTATGTCCATAGGTGTGGTCTGGAGCAATCCCCACGCTGCTGCTAGGTCTCCTGGGACTCTGATGGTGCATCTTCTGTCTCCCATGGCGAACGTTAGGCCGAAGGGGAACAGCCACTTGTAAGGGGTTTTGATGTGCCGCAGGTGATCCGTAAGTGGTCGGAGGGCCCTCCGCTTATTCAGCGTTGTTGGCGCCAAATCCTGGAACATGAGGATCTTGGCGTCTTTGTATGTGAGCTCTTTCCGATCCCTTGCTGCCCTTAGTATTGCCGCTGTATCGGTATATTTTAAGAGGCCACACACTATATCCCTGGGATTTTCATTTACTTTTGGTTTCGGCCTAAGCGAACGGTGGATTCGCTCAATTTCTATTTCAGTTGTGTACTCCGGACCCAAAAGGTCAGCAAAGATGGCGGCCGCTACTTCTGGCAACTCCTCATGCGGTATCAGCTCAGGGAGACCGCGCAGCCGAATATTCTTCCGCCTGCTGCGGTTCTCCTGGTCCTCGATTAGGGAGAAAGCGGAGTCCAGGGAAGCCATACAAGCCGCAGCATTATCCCCCAGAGTGTTGGCATATGTGAGTAAGGCAGCCTGATTGCCTTCCAGCGTCTCCACACGCTGTCCGATTTGTTTAACATCGGATTTAATCTCCTGTAACTCCTGGAGCACAGGAGCGATGGCTGAGGAGAGGGCTTGTTGGAGGAATTTCCTCGATATCGGGGCAGTACCTGGAAGCGGAGCCCCGTCATCCAGGTCAGGAATCATCCCTGAAGCTCCCTCTGATTCCTGGGACCAGTCGTCCGGTGTAAGCGGCGCCATCTTGGCCATGCTGCTCCTGCTGCCTGAGGCTTTCTTATTTAGATATTTCTCCATCTCTGGGACCCCTTTATCCAGTTTCGGGGAGTCTGTCTTGTCTTGGGGGATGTATCTGCCGACTTTCCCCATGCCTTGCTGGGTTAAAGTGCGAAATTAACCAGGTTGCAGGGTTGCAGTGAGAGGAGCTCTCCTACATGCGACTGTTCAGGTTGGCAGTCAAACTCCGCCCCCCTAGTAGTTATATTCTTATACATAGGAGCAGTATTATAGTAGTTATATTCTTGTACATAGGAGCAGTATTATAGTAGTTATATTCTTGTACATAGGAGCAGTATTATAGTAGTTATATTCTTGTACAGAGGAGCAGTATTATAGTAGTTATATTCTTGTACATAGGAGCAGTATTATAGTAGTTATATTCTTGTACATAGGAGCAGTATTATAGTAGTTATATTCTTGTACATAGGAGCAGTATTATAGTAGGTATATATTCTTGTACATAGGAGGCAGTATTATAGTAGTTATATTCTTGTACATAGGAGCAGTATTATAGTAGTTATATTCTTGTACATAGGAGCAGTATTATAGTAGTTATATTCTTATACATAGGAGCAGTATTATAGCAGTTATATTCTTGTATATAGGAGCAGTATTATAGTAGTTATATTCTTGTACATAGGAGCAGTATTATAGTAGTTATATTCTTGTACATAGGAGCAGTATTATAGTAGTTATATTCTTATACATAGGAGCAGTATTATAGTAGTTATATTCTTGTACATAGGAGCAGTATTATAGTAGTTATATTCTTATACATAGGAGCAGTATTATAGTAGTTATATTCTTGTACATAGGAGCAGTATTATAGTAGTTATATTCTTGTACATAGGAGCAGTATTATAGTAGTTATATTCTTGTACATAGGAGCAGTATTATAGTAGTTATATTCTTGTACATAGGAGCAGTATTATAGTAGTTATATTCTTGTACATAGGAGCAGTATTATAGTAGTTATATTCTTGTACATAGGAGCAGTATTATAGTAGTTATATTCTTGTACATAGAAGCAGTATTATAGTAGTTATATTCTTGTACATAGAATGCAGTATTATAGTAGTTATATTCCTGTACATAGGAGCAGTATTATAGTAGTTATATTCTTGTACATAGGAGGCAGTATTATAGTAGTTATATTCTTGTACATAGAATGCAGTATTATAGTAGTTATATTCTTGTACATAGGAGCAGTATTATAGTAGTTATATTCTTGTACATAGGAGCAGTATTATAGCAGTTATATTCTTGTACATAGGAGCAGTATTATAATAGTTATATTCTTGTACATAGGAGACAGTATTATAGTAGTTATATTCCTGTACATAGGAGCAGTATTATAGTAGTTATATCCTTGTACATAGGAGCAGTATTATAGTAGTTATATTCTTCTACATAGGAGCAGTATTATAGTAGTTATATTCTTATACATAGGAGCAGTATTATAGTAGTTATATTCTTGTACATAGGAGCAGTATTATAGTAGTTATATTCTTATACATAGGAGCAGTATTATAGTAGTTATATTCTTGTACATAGGAGCAGTATTATAGTAGTTATATTCTTGTACATAGGAGCAGTATTATAGTAGTTATATTCTTGTACATAGGAGCAGTATTATAGTAGTTATATTCTTGTACATAGAAGCAGTATTATAGTAGTTATATTCCTGTACATAGGAGCAGTATTATAGTAGTTATATTCTTGTACATAGGAGGCAGTATTATAGTAGTTATATTCTTGTACATAGAATGCAGTATTATTATATTCTTGTACATAGGAGCAGTATTATATTCTTGTACATAGGAGCAGTATTATAGTAGTTATATTCTTGTACATAGGAGCAGTATTATAGCAGTTATATTCTTGTACATAGGAGCAGTATTATAGTAGTTATATTCTTGTATATAGGAGCAGTATTATAGTAGTTATATTCTTGTACATAGGAGGCAGTATTATAGTAGTTATATCCCTGTACATAGGAGCAGTATTATAGTAGTTATATTCTTGTACATAGGAGCAGTATTATATTAGTTATATTTCTGTACATAGGAGCAGTATTATAGTAGTTATATCCTTGTACATAGGAGGCAGTAAATTATAGTAGTTATATTCTTGTACATAGGAGCAGTATTATAGTAGTTATATTCTTGTACATAGGAGCAGTATTATAGTAGTTATATTCTTGTACATAGGAGCAGTATTATAGTAGTTATAGTATTGTACATAGGAGCAGTATTATAGTAGTTATATTCTTGTACATAGGAGCAGTATTATAGCAGTTATATTCTTGTACATAGGAGGCAGTATTATAGTAGTTATATTCTTGTACATAGGAGCAGTATTATAGTAGCTATATTCTTGTACATAGGAGCAGTATTATAGTAGTTATATTCTTGTATATAGGAGCAGTATTATAGTAGTTATATTCTTGTACACAGGAGCAGTATTATAGTAGTTATATTCGTGTACATAGGAGCAGTATTATAGTAGTTATATTGCTGTACATAGGAGCAGTATTATAGTAGTTATATTCCTGTACATAGGAGCAGTATTATAGTAGTTATATTCCTGTACATAGGAGCAGTATTATAGTAGTTATATTCTTGTACATAGGAGCAGTATTATAGCAGTTATATTCTTGTACATAGGAGCAGTATTATAGGAATTATATTCCTGTACATAGGAGCAGTATTATAGTAGTTATATTCCTGTTCATAGGAGCAGTATTATAGTAGTTATATTCCTGTACATAGGAGCAGTATTATAGTAGTTATATTCTTGTACATAGGAGCAGTATTATAGTAGTTATATTCTTGTACATAGGAGCAGTATTATAGTAGTTATATTCGTGTACATAGGAGCAGTATTATAGGAATTATATTCCTGTACATAGGAGCAGTATTATAGTAGTTATATTCCTGTTCATAGGAGCAGTATTATAGTAGTTATATTCCTGTACATAGGAGCAGTATTATAGTAGTTATATTCTTGTACATAGGAGCAGTATTATAGTAGTTATATTCTTGTACATAGGAGCAGTATTATAGTAGTTATATTCTTGTACATAGGAGCAGTATTATAGTAGTTATATTCTTGTACATAGGAGCAGTATTATAGTAGTTATATTCTTGTACATAGGAGCAGTATTATAGTAGTTATATTATTGTACATAGGAGCAGTATTATAGTAGTTATATTCTTGTACATAGGAGGCAGTATTATAGTAGTTATATTCTTGTACATAGGAGCAGTAATATAGTAGTTATATTCTTGTACATAGGAGCAGTATTATAGTAGTTATATTCTTGTACATAGGAGCAGTAATATAGTAGTTATATTCTTGTACATAGGAGCAGTATTATAGTAGTTATATTCTTGTACATAGGAGCAGTATTATAGTAGTTATATTCTTGTACATAGGAGCAGTATTATAGTAGTTATATTCTTGTACATAGGAGGCAGTATTATAGTAGTGATATTCTTGTACATAGGAGCAGTATTATAGTAGTTATATTCTTGTACATAGGAGGCAGTATTATAGTAGTTATATTCTTGTACATAGGAGCAGTATTATAGTAGTTATATTCGTGTACATAGGAGCAGTATTATAGTAGTTATATTCTTGTACATAGGAGGCAGTATTATAGTAGTTATATTCCTGTACATAGTAGCAGTATTATAGTAGTTTTATTCTTGTACATAGGAGTAGTATTATAGTAGTTATATTCTTGTCCATAGGAGAGGATAGACGTGTGTTGTTGAGCTCCCTGCAGGGAGGGGGTATGGCTTCTGACCCAGGTGGAGGGGAGCCGGGCTGATGATCCTGGGAAAGCCCAGAGCTTGGAGTGTGGCCTGCAGCATGGAGATCTTGGAAGCCATAATCTGGAAATGGTGTCTGGTGAGTCAACTGAAACTTGTAGTGCTTCTGGATTGAGTATAACTGTGACAAAGAAAAGTTTATATAAACTGGAAAGACAGATTTCTAAGTTAAGAGATGAGATAAAGACAGAGACTGATCCAAAGAAAAAGCTGATGAAGTATGAATGCCTGGATGACTGCACATGTGATCTTGATATATTAAAATATAAGCTAGATAAAGGTAAAAACACAAAACCTAAAGTGGAAAGCTGGGCAATGGAGAAAAAGAGGGAGGCCAGAGCCCAGAATGTGAAGATAAAAGAAATCATAGAAATAAAAAAGAAAAATTACGCCGATGTGCATAATATGGTGAAGCAAGGACACCCTCAGAGATGTGTGGGTGCAGCGCCTGGAGGGTCACTGCTTTCAGGGTCACTATGTATGGGGTCTGAGCAGTCAGTCTCTGAAAATGCTGGGAATACTATGGAGCAAAGTGAGTCATCTAACAAGGGGTTAATTGCAGTGAACTCAGCTTGTAACTCTGGTGAAGTGAATGAGAACAGCAATTCTGTGTGTGAGCAGGAGAGTGCTTCATGTATGGACATTGTGGACGGGACCCCGCTTAGTGCTGTGAATGGGACCCCACTCAGTGCTGTGGATGAGACCCCGCTCAGTGCTGTGGATGAGACCCCGCTCAGTGCTGTGGATGAGACCCCGCTCAGTGCTGTGGATGAGACCTCGCTCAGTGTTGTGGGTGAGACCCCGCTCAGTGCTGTGATTGAGACCCCGCTCAGTGCTGTGGATGAGACCTCGCTCAGTGTTGTGGGTGAGACCCCGCTCAGTGCTGTGATTGAGACCCCGCTCAGTGCTGTGGATGAGACCCCGCTCAGTGCTGTGGATGAGACCTCGCTCAGTGTTGTGGGTGAGACCCCGCTCAGAGCTGTGATTGAGACCCCGCTCAGTGCTGTGGATGAGACCCCGCTCAGTGGAGGAATGCTGTCAGGATTAAGTATACGGGTCCAGAAGAAAACCTCCCCTCCAGACTGTACATAGGGAAAGTTCTTCTGAAGGACTTCATGAAATTTAAGACATCTGAGGTGTACGCCCTGATCCATATATCCTCCAGCAGGATCTATGACATCAGCTTTAAGCTTCAGTATGATCTGGACTTATTCTGGAATATATACAATGACACGAAAGAACAGTCAATCTGGGAGCATCTACAGGTGATCCAGTTGTCCAAGCCTCAGGTAGTGAGGGCCACCATCTTGTTCCAGTCTGAGGTGGTGGTGCTGGCAGATCTGGAGCATTGGCTGAGCAGACAGTGTCTGTTGAAGAGTCATCCGGGAAAAATCTATGATGAGGAAGACATCTGGAATGGCGGATACACCGTGATGATACAACTAGCGCAGAACAATGGTGTGACCAGACATCTGCCGCACTCCTTCTACCTGGGCTCAGAGAGAGGGATATGCTACTACCACGGTCAGCCACGGCTGTGTCACAGATGTGGGGGCAGGCACCTCGCCATCAACCGCTCCCGTATTAAGTGCTCATTTTGTGGACAGTTTGGACATTCAAAGGACGACTGTACAGGTCCGGTCATCTGTAACCTGTGTTTAGGATCTGGTCATACGTTCCGGGAATGTCCGCATGCAGATCATAATAAAGGCAGTGATGAGATCTTCTCAGAGGCCATGGAGGAAGGTCAGGAGGATGTCACTGCAAGAGCAGATACAGCCCCAGAAACTGGCAATCCTCATACTAAAGTAATGCAAAGTACTAGTGACCCTGCTGTAGATGGTGATGGCCCTCCTGATGCACTACAAGTACCAGCAGAGGTAGAGACTGATAGCCCAACTACTCCATTACAAGTACCAACATCTGCTGAACCACAAGTACCAGCCATTGAAAAGGCTTCTAAATCCAGAAATCTTACTGTGGAAACTAAAGTACCATCTGTAGCACTACAAGTACCAGCCACTGAAGAGAATTCTCATATGCAGAGTAAAGTGACCAGTAAACCAGTTGCCAAACCACCTAAAGAACTGCCCTACGTCTACAAAACCTGATGGTTCAGCTGCAGGGCTCAGGAAGCTCAGGAGGTCCTCTGTGGACGAAGAGGGGTTCCAGACTGTAAAAAGAAAGAACAGCACTACAGCAAAGAAAACCCCGGATCCGCCAGTGCTGGCCATAACCTCCGGGCAGTATGGTGCGCCAGGGGAAGAAGAGTCAGAAGAAAAGGTAGAAATGGAGTATGTTTCTTCACATTACCCTGATGGTGACCCTCTGGAAGATGAACCTGACCCTCCAGTGTCCACCAAAAGATGGGGCAATACAGGTCACAGTAGTGGAAGGAGGAAAAAGAGTAAGAAAACTAAGTGACCTGGATGAGGCTGAGAATCAGCTCTATAAACGTGAACAGTGTGAAGACTAAGAACAGGCGGCAGGCGATCTACCAGCGTCTGTCTCAGGAGAGATCTGACATCTTCTTCTTTCAGGAGACTTATTTGAAGAGCAATGCTCAGGTGTTTGCAGCCAAGAGAGACTGGAGATATGGAGCATCTTTCTGGTCCTTCGGGCTGGAGAGAAATGACGGTGTGGCGATTCTCTTCAATAAGATAGAAGTTGAGGTGGAGAGAGTCCTGGAGATCTGTCCGGGCCGCTGCCTGATGCTGGACTTTATACTGGACACTGTGTATTATAGAGTCATTAATATCTATGCTCCTCAGACTAGAAAGGAGAGGAGGGAATTATTCCAGCAGATGAAGCCATATTGTTTTACATCCAGGGTGTTTATAATGTGTGGGGATTTTAATAGTGTCTCCTGTAATGTGGACCGTTCCAGTAGTCATAAGCAACTGAGATATGATGAGAACTTCCTTAACAATATAGTCCAGCAGGCTCATTTAGTGGATCCTTATGGATTGCGTGGCTCCAATAGAGCCTACACTTACCATAAGGCCGGTAACGCCAGTAGAATAG
Source organism: Bufo bufo (assembly GCF_905171765.1). Classification (NCBI taxonomy): domain Eukaryota; kingdom Metazoa; phylum Chordata; class Amphibia; order Anura; family Bufonidae; genus Bufo; species Bufo bufo. The sequence continues at coordinate 30,158,005 of NC_053389.1, read as the reverse complement.
ACCGGGTGTATATAAAACGTGAAGTGAGGAGCTCTGACTACAGGACGAGTCCCATAGAGTTCTCTGACCATTGTATGGTGAGTGTCACGTTGGATCTGACTGGGGCCGTGGTCTGTGGTAGGGGCTACTGGAAGGTGAACAGCTCGGTGCTGTAAGATCCAGGGTTCAGAGAGGCCTTCACCACCTTCTATAATGATCAGAGGACCACCTAGTGTATGTGTGATGACACAGCGCAGTGGTGGGAGTGTATGAAGGGTGATATCAAGCAGTTTCTGATACGTGCAGCGAGGAGGCATAGTAATGTGGAGTATATGAGGTATTCTGCACTGAGGCTGCAGCTGAGCAGGTTATATGGTGGTGAGAAGATAGATGGTAAGTACGTCAGCCAGATAAAGCAGAAGATGCGAGAGCTGCAGTATGACCGCCTCAAGTCTCTCAAAGCAGAGGGGCAGTTTGATAATTGGGGGGTTCACAACCCCTATATTGCCTGTAAGAACAGGGTCAGCAGGAAGCTTATGACCAGCCTGTTAGATGAGCATGAGGTGGAGCAATCAGATCAGGGTAAACTCCACAAGATTTTTGGAGATTATTACAAAAATCTGTTTAAAGGCCGTCAGATAAGTGGTGACAGCATCAGAACTTACCTGAAAGGCGTCAAACTCCCTAAACTAGATCAGGCACAAGCATATGGCTTGGCTGAGCCAATAACTGAGGAGGAGGTGAAGAGGAGCATTGACTCCTTAAAAACCAAGAAGAGCCCGGGCCTGGACGGCCTGACCAGTGACTTCTATAAGGAGTTCAGAGATATATTAGCCCCAGACCTGGCGCAGGTCTATAATGATTGCCTTTCTGCCAGGAAACTTCTACAGTCACAGTATAAATCTGTTCTGGTTCTCCTGGCAAAGAAAGGAAATCTAAAAGACTTAAAAAACTGGCGTCCATTGTCTTTACTGAACACCGATTATAAAGTCCTGGCCAAGATCTTGTATCACAGGCTGAGTGCGGTGGCAGATGACCTGATCATCTCCAACCAGATGTGTGGTGTGAAAGGCCTGACTATAGAGGACTCATTGCTGCTGGTGAGGGAAGCGGTGACCTACATCAGGCAGCACAGTGGAGGAGCATATGTGGTGGGGTTAGACCAGAGCAAGGCCTTTGACAGAGTCCATCATGACTACCTGTACCAGGTGTTGTTGGAGTATGGCCTTCCTGCACGCTTCGTACAATGGCTGCAGGTTCTCTATAAGGAGGCGGTAAGCCAGCCTCTGATTAATGGTCACTTGGCAGAGCCCTTTAGGATCATGTCTGGTGTAAGGCAGGGCTGCCCTCTAAGCCCATTATTGTACGTCTTCAGTCTGGATCCTTTATTAAGAAAGTTGCAGGATAATAGAAATCTTTTGGGGTTGGAATGTCACCTACAGAGTAAAAGAGTGGACATAAAGTTCTGTGCTTATGCGGACGATGTGACGGTTCTGGTGTCGTCTAGTGAGGACTGTGTGGCCCTACAACAGGAGATAGCAGCTTTCTCTCGAGTGTCGAATTCTGCTGTAAATATGGATAAGAGCGAGGCGTTGTGGCTGGGGGGTGACCGTGGGGTCTTCTCAGTGCCCTTTAGAACAGTGCAGGGCAAGATAAAGATTTTGGGGGTTCATTTTGGAACTGTAGATGATGGGAAGGTGAACTGGGAGGAGAAGCTGGCGGTGTGTGAGCAGAAGGTGCAGTGCTGGAGGCACTGGAAGCTGACTTATCTGGAGAAGATCAGCCTGCTGAAAAGCTTCCTGCTCCCGCTATTCCTCTATGTCAGTGTGGTGTTCCCAGTGCCCGATAAGTTACTTACCAGACTGACCAATATCTTCTTCCACTTCTTGTGGGGTAATAGGGTGAATATAGTCAGGAGGAACATTGTCTATCTCCCCCAGAAGGAGGGCGGCCTGTCCATGCCCTGCCCAGAGCTCTTCTTTAACCTAATGTTTCTGATGAGGAATTTCTCATTTTGTAAGAGTTCAGAGGTGAAACTGTGGAGTCATCTGTTTAAGAACCAAATCCAGCAGTTTGTCTCTGTGTGGTCGGTAGGTGACCCCATTAAGAGGATCTCGGGGCGTATTAAGAATAACGTTTCTTGGTATGCGGTACAAGCAATTAGCAAGATCATTAAATGGAAAATCTTATATGGTGAGGTAAAGCAGCTCAGTAGGAAAGAGATGTATAAGAACCTGCTGATATCTCAGTTTAGTGCCCATATCCAGCTGAGGAACGCCCTGAACCTGGATGTAAAACAGGCTGTGAAAATCCTGGAGGACCCCAGAGTCCCCGCTCACATGAAGGATGTGTCATGGCTGGCATTTCATGGTAAAATGTATGTCAGGGACAATCTAAAGTGTAGAAATGTGCCAGACAGATCCTGCCCTAGAGAGCAATGCCATCAGGTACTGGAGACTATGGAGCATCTTCTGCTGGACTGTCCGTTCAGTGTCCAGGTATGGGAGGCCGTGTCACGGTCCCTTCAGTTACCACATCTAGTGGGGCAGCCGTATAATCAGCTCTTGTATGGAGACTTCCCCCCAGATCTCAGACAATACAGCAGAAGTTCCCTGTATGTAGTGAATGTGGTGACCATGTACCATCTGTGGTGTGCGCGGTGCTGCCTGGTCATCAACAGAGAGCTCCTGACCTGTGATAAAATCTTATATAATATCCTGGAAAGTCTGAAGATGACATATAAGAAAGACATAAAAAAATAACCGCAATAACGTCTACTGGAGGAACATCCATGTGTCAGCAATTGGATAATGCGTTATGATGTGTATTATGAAAGTGATGTCACTTTATATTATTCTTTTCTATGATTTTATTGTAAGTGTATTGTAATATTTTGTTGCCTGTTTTTTAAATAAAAAGATCATTATAGTAGTTATATTCTTGTACATAGGAGCAGTATTATAGTAGTTATAGTCTTGTACATAGGAGGCAGTATTATAGTAGTTATATTCTTGTACATAGGAGCAGTATTATAGTAGTTATAGTCTTGTACATAGGAGGCAGTATTATAGTAGTTATATTCTTGTACATAGGAGCAGTATTATAGTAGTTATATTCTTGTACATAGGAGCAGTATTATAGTAGTTATATTCCTGTACATAGGAGCAGTATTATAGTAGTTATATTCTTGTACATAGGAGGCAGTATTATAGTAGTTATATTCTTGCACGTAGGAGCAGTATTATAGTAGTTATATTCTTGTACATAGGAGCAGTATTATAGTAGTTATATTCTTGTACATAGGAGCAGTATTATATGTGCTGCAGCCTGGTGTGAACAAACACCAGACGCAAGGTGACTGTTTTTCCTTGAAACTGACTTTTTGTTGTCACTTTCCTTATGTGTGGAAATGTTGGCCCATATTGATAGGATAGCATCTTGCAGTTGATGGAGATTTGAGGGATGCACATCCAGGGCACGAAGCTCCCGTTCCACCACATCCCAAAGATGCTCTATTGGGTTGAGATCTGGTGACTGTGGGGCCATTTTAGTACAGTGAACTCATTGTCATGTTCAAGAAACCAATTTAAAATGATTTGAGCTTTGTGACATGGTGCATTATCCTGCTGGAAGTAGCCATCAGAGGATGGGTACATGGTGGTCATGAAGGGATGGACATGGTCAGAAACAATGCTCAGGTAGCCCGTGGCATTTAAACAATGCCCAATTGGCACTAAGGGGCCTAAAGTGTGCCCAGAAAACATCCCCCACACCATTACACCACCACCACCAGCCTGCACAGTGGTAACAAGGCATGATGGATACATGTTCTCATTCTGTTTACGCCAAATTCGGACTCTACCATTTGAATGTCTCAACAGAAATCGAGACTCATCAGACCAGGCAACATTTTTCCAGTCTTCAACAGTCCAATTTTGGTGAGCTCGTGCAAATTGTAGCCTCTTTTTCCTATTTGTAGTGGAGATGAGTGGTACCCGGTGGGGTCTTCTGCTGTTGTAGCCCATCCGCCTCAAGGTTGTGCGTGTTGTGGCTTCACAAATGCTTTGCTGCATACCTCGGTTGTAACGAGTGGTTATTTCAGTCAACGTTGCTCTTCTATCAGCTTGAATCAGTCGGCCCATTCTCCTCTGACCTCTAGCATCCACAAGGCATTTTTGCCCACAGGACTGCCGCATACTCAGACCGGCCCGTCTGGCACCAACAACCATGCCACGCTCAAAATTGCTTAAATCACCTTTCTTTCCCATTCTGACATTCAGTTTGGAGTTCAGGAGATTGTCTTGACCAGGACCACCCCCCTAAATGCATTGAAGCAACTGCCATGTGATTGGTTGACTAGATAATTGCATTAATGAGAAATAGAACAGGTGTTCCTAATAATTCTTTAGGTGAGTGTATGCAATTATCTAGTCAACCAATCACATGGCAGTTGCTTCAATGCATTTAGGGGGGTGGTCCTGGTCAAGACAATCTCCTGAACTCCAAACTGAATGTCAGAATGGGAAAGAAAGGTTATTTAAGCCATTTTGAGCGTGGCATGGTTGTTGGTGCCAGACGGGCCGGTCTGAGTATTTCACAATCTGCTCCGTTACTGGGATTTTCACGCACAACCATTTCTAGGGTTTACAAAGAATGGTGTGAAAAGGGAAAAACATCCAGTTTGCGCCAGTCCTGTGGGCAAAAATGCCTTGTGGATGCTAGAGGTCAGAGGAGAATGGGCCGACTGATTCAAGCTGATAGAAGAGCAACGTTGGCTGAAATAACCACTCGTTACAACCGAGGTATGCAGCAAAGCATTTGTGAAGCCACAACACGCACAACCTTGAGGCGGATGGGCTACAACAGCAGAAGACCCCACCGGGTACCACTCATCTCCACTACAAATAGGAAAAAGAGGCTACAATTTGCACGAGCTCACCAAATTTGGACTGTTGAAGACTGGAAAAATGTTGCCTGGTCTGATGAGTCTCGATTTCTGTTGAGACATTCAAATGGTGGAGTCCGAATTTGGCGTAAACAGAATGAGAACATGTATCCATCCTCTGATGGCTACTTCCAGCAGGATAATGCACCATGTCACAAAGCTCGAATCATTTCAAATTGGTTTCTTGAACATGACAATGAGTTCACTGTACTAAAATGGCCCCACAGTCACCAGATCTCAACCCAATAGAGCATCTTTGGGATGTGGTGGAACGGGAGCTTCGTGCCCGGGATGTGCATCCCTCAAATCTCCATCAACTGCAAGATGCTATCCTATCAATATGGGCCAACATTTCTAAAGAATGCTATCAGCACCTTGTGGAATCAATGCCACGTAGAATTAAGGCAGTTCTGAAGGCAAAAGGGGGTCCAACACCGTATTAGTATGGTGTTCCTAATAATTCTTTAGGTGAGTGTATATATGTAGTAAAATCGGGTGAAAAACTAAATATCTTTTTCTACTTTAACTCAATTTCTCTCTATTCTCTAATGATGGACGGGTATAATTATATCAGGCCTTTGATCATGTGGATGCTATCAGTTTTGCTAATTTAAGGAGCCATAGGGTACATATTAGCAGCTATAAGATGTGGTTCTGTGGTATTTCAGTTTTGATCTTCGCTTCTGGGGATTACTGGGCATATCTAAAAAGAAGCCTCGTTCACTTCTCTGACTTGAGAGCATGAATTTGTTTTACAAGTTGAAAATCGCCCCCTTGGGTCAAATGTTATAACACGAGGGGGATTATCAGCTGAGCTCTGCAATCCTGCCCGGGCTCGGTTCATAACCGCATTTACAGTAATCCAGACTCCTGTGACGGGATTTATTATAAGACTGGGGGAAGCACACTTAGGCCCCATTCACATGAATGTATTTTTGGTCTGCATACCAACCGCATTCCACACGGACACATTCATTTCTATGGTTCAACAAAAAAAAAAAAAGTACAGCATCCTGTGTGCTGTCCACATCCATGTGTCCGTTCCGCTGTCCCACAAAAAAGATAGAACATGTCCTATTCTTGTCCATTTTGTGGACCTAGAATAGGCATTGTTACAATGGGTCCGCAAACAAAACGGATGCAAAACGGACGTCACACTGACATAATTCGTATTATTTGCAGATTCACGTTTTGCAGACCACAAAATACATAAGGTTGTGTGAATGCACCCTTATTCTGATGTGACCATAGGATCTAGAAGGACTGATGTATAGCTAGTAGGGATGAGCTAACCCGTGGAAGTTTGGGTTCGCCAGGTTCAGCCGAACTTCAGGTCAAAGGCTGGTTCGGGACCCGAACTTGACCCCGAACCCTATTGAAGTCAATGGGTACCCGAACGTCACTTTATTATTTTCCATTATAACTAGGTTATAGTGAAAAATATTTGCATTCTTAAGACAGAATGCAAAAGAATATGGCAATTTAGGGGTTAAAAAAAGACGACTCGCCTCATCCACTTGATCGCGCTGCCACAGTGTCTTCTATCTTCTTTCAGCAGGACCTGCCAAAGTACCTGCGATGACGTCACGGCGCTCACCAGGTCCTGCTGAAAGAAGATAGAAGACACTGTGGCAGCGCGATCAAGTGGAAGAGGTGAGTTGTTGTTTGTTTGTTTTTTACCCCTAAATTGCCATATTCTTTTGCATTCTGTCTTAAGAATGCTATTATTTTCCGCTGTAACCATGTTATAATGGAAAATAATGAAATGACCCGAACACCGAACCCGAATCCAGACTTCAGTGAAAAAGTCTGAGTTTGCAGTTCCGATTCGCTCATCCCTAATAGCTAGGACTAAGGGCTCATGCACACGGCCGTAGCCGTTATTGTGGTCCACAAGCTCCGGATCCGCAAAACATGGATAACGGCCGTGTTCATTCGCAGAACAGAACATCGGACCTATAATAGAGAAGTTCTATTCTTGTCTGTAATACGGACAAGAATAGGACATGTTCTATTTTTTGCTGGTGCCATGGAATGGACATACAGATGCGGACATCACATGGTGTGCTGTCTGCATCTTTTGCGGCCCCATACAATACGTTTGTGTGCCCTAAGAGTGTGTTATTGATCTGAAACGCGTCAGAGGTGTGCTGTACCTATAACATATGTCATTTTATGATAATTTAGAATATATCCTATGTACAAGAATATAACTACTATAATACTGCTCCTATGTACAAGAATATAACTACTATAATACTGCCTCCTATGTACAAGAACATAAGTACTATAATACTGCCTCCTATGTACAGGAATATAACTACTATAATACTGCTCCTATGTACAAGACTATAACTACTATAATACTGCTCCTATATACAAGAATATAACTACTATAATACTGCTCCTATGTACAAGAATATAACTACTATAATACTGCCTCCTATGTACAAGAATATAACTACTATAATACTGCTCCTATGTACAAGAATATAACTACTATAATACTGCTCCTATGTACAAGAATATAACTACTATAATACTGCTCCTATGTACAAGAATATAACTACTATAATACTGCTCCTATGTACAAGAATATAACTACTATAATACTGCTCCTATGTACAAGAATATAACTACTATAATACTGCTCCTATATACAAGAATATAACTACTATAATACTGCCTCCTATGTACAAGAACATAAGTACTATAATACTGCTCCTATGTACAGGAATATAACTACTATAATACTGCCTCCTATGTACAAGAATATAACTACTATAATACTGCCTCCTATGTACAGGAATATAACTACTATAATACTGCCTCCTATGTACAGGAATATAACTACTATAATACTGCCTCCTATGTACAGGAATATAACTACTATAATACTGCTCCTATGTACAAGACTATAACTACTATAATACTGCTCCTATATACAAGAATATAACTACTATAATACTGCTCCTATGTACAATAATATAACTACTATAATACTGCCTCCTATGTACAGGAATATAACTACTATAATACTGCTCCTATGTACAAGAATATAACTACTATAATACTGCCTCCTATGTACAAGAATATAACTACTATAATACTGCTCCTATGTACAAGAATATAACTACTATAATACTGCTCCTATGTACAAGAATATAACTACTATAATACTGCTCCTATGTACAAGAATATAACTACTATAATACTGCTCCTATGTACAAGTATATAACTACTATAATACTGCTCATATGTACAAGAATATAACTACTATAATACTGCTCCTATGTACAAGAATATAACTACTATAATACTGCTCCTATGTACAAGAATATAACTACTATAATACTGCTCCTATGTACAATAATATAACTACTATAATACTGCTCCTATGTACAAGAATATAACTACTATAATACTGCTCCTATGTACAAGAATATAACTACTATAATACCGCTCCTTTGTACAATAATATAACTACTATAATACCGCTCCTATGTACAAGAATAGAACTACTATAATACCGCTCCTATGTACAAGAATAGAACTACTATAATACTGCCTCCTATGTACAAGAATATAACTACTATAATACTGCTCCTATGTACAAGAATATAACTACTATAATACTGCCCCTATGTACAAGAATATAACTACTATAATACTGCTCCTATGTACAAGAATATAACTACTATAATACTGCTCCTATGTACAAGAATATAACTACTATAATACTGCTCCTATGTACAAGAAAATAACTACTATAATACTGCTCCTATGTACAAGAATATAACTACTATAATACTGCTCCTATGTACAAGAATATAACTACTATAATACTGCCTCCTATGTACAAGAATATAACTACTATAATACTGCTCCTATGTACAAGAATATAACTACTATAATACTGCTCCTATGTACAAGAATATAACTACTATAATACTGCCTCCTATGTACAAGAGTATAACTACTAGAAGGCAGAGCCTGACTGCCGACCTAGTCAGACGCATGTAGGAGAGCTCCTCTCTCTGCAATCCTGCAACCTGGTTAAAATCGCAACTTAACCCAACAAAGAATGGGGAAAATCGGTAGAAGCATCCCAAGAGACAAGACTCATCCTCCAAAGCCTGACCGAGGAGTTTCAGATATGGAGAAGTTCCTAAATAGGAAACCTTCTAGCAGCATGGGTGGTGTGGCTAAGATGGCTCCGCATGTACAAGACGATTGGACTCAAGACTCAGAGGGAGCTGTAGGCGCCAACACAGACCTAGATGATGGGCCCCTACAACTTGGCGTAGCTCCTATTTCTAGACAATTTTTACAACAAGTCCTCTCAACAGCTATTGCACCGGTGCTCCACGATCTCCACGATCTCCAAGAGATCTCCAAGAGATAAAGCTGCTATTCTCACCTTTGCCCGCACCCTGGGGGACAACGCTGCGGCATGCTTGGACTCCCTGGACACTCCATATTCTCTTATTGAGGATCAAGAGAACCGCAGCAGGCAGAAAAATATACATCTGCGCGGCCTGCCAGAGCAGATAACACACGAGGCCCCACCGGAGGCGACCGCCGCCATCTTTGCCAGCCTCCTGAGAGCTGAAAGAGCTGCTGATATTGAAATAGAACGCATTCACCGGTCACTTAGGCCGAATCCGAAGGACACTGAGAACCCCAGAGATGTGGCCTGCTGAAATACACGGCGGCATTGCTGAGGGCAGCGAGAGAGCAAAAGGAACTCACTTATAGCGGGTCCAGGATCCGTATGTTCCAGGATTTGGCGCCCTCCACGCTGAACAAACGGAGGGCCCTCCGACCTCTCACTGATCATCTGCGCCACATCAGAACCCCTTACAAATGGCTTTTTCCTTTCGGCCTCACTTTTGCACTGGGGGGCAGAAGATTCACCATCCGGATTCCAGGGGACTTAGCCGCGGCGTGGGAGCTGCTCCAGACCACCCCATTGGATATTCCATCATGGCTACCCTCCGCCGAGACCGGGGTGCCGTTGCCAGACCTCCCAGGGGTGCAAAAATGGGCCAAGGCCTTCCCGAAGAAGAGGAGCAGTATCAGACCCAGGTTCACCGAAGGAGTTAACTCCTTCACATTAAACCTGCCGTCTCATAGGCAGCAGTGGCTTAGGGCCACTGTCATCATTTCTACTTGCTTTCAATGTTCACGCAAGTATATGTGTTATATATCATACTCTGAATGTTGTATACCCTTGTATATCTCAAGCCATTAGACTGTCAAGGGAGGCATGTGTTACCATAGCATGCATACTCCTCAAGTCCCACTGTTTGCGATGGGTTAAGTTATTGTATTCACTGTGCATTACATTACTGCACCAGGTATAGCAGGTAGCGTTGGTTACCTCGGATCTTTTTTGACCATTACAAGATCCCCCCCCCCCCCCGACCTACATCAGGATTTTACTTGCGCAGGCCTGGTGTAAGCGCACTGGTGTGGGGGCCCACACACTGGTCACGCCATTAACAACAGTGGCGCTGAGACGTACCGGGTGGTCATATTCCCAGGTTTTGGAATGTTTACTGTTCATGTTCACGCTTTAAGTTGGTGTTTAAGATCTCTAATGCACACATTTGGGGCTACTAAGTACTATGTAGGATGTCACTGATGAAGTGCACCTCCTTTAATGTAAGGGGTTTTAACACCCCACAAAAGCAGTGGCAGGTCATACGCCTGCTATGGAAATCCCATACTGACATCTGCTTTTTCCAGGAGTTACACTTTAGAACTACACGTGTCCCCAAACTTCAGAAGGGTTACTTCCATAACTGGTTCCTTAGTACATTTGACAAAGCCAAGAGGGGGGTGGGTATAGCAATTGCCAAGCGGGTTCCATTTAAAACTCTGGCCACACAGACAGACCTGGAGGGCAGATTTGTTTTTGTGAAGGGTGCCATTGGCACACAAACCATCACCTTAGCTAGCCTGTATAGCCCCCAACAGGGGTCAGAGATCCTGGATCTCCCATACTTTGCAGAAACTCACTTCCTTCGCAGAGGGGATTTGCCTGATTGGTGGGGACCTTAATGTTGCCTTGAACCCCATCTTGGACACCTCAGATGGTTCCACACAACTGACCCAGTCAGCATTGGGATGCATAAACTCCCACATCTCAGAGGCAAATCTAGTGGACGCATGGCGTTTGGTACATCCAAATGAACGCGACTATACCTTTTCCTCTGCCCCCCACAATACCTATAAGAGGCTACATTACCTCTTTATCTCAAATAACTGTATAGACATGGTTGAACAAGCAATGATTGACCCTATCACGGTTTCAGATCATGCCCCGGTCTCGGTGGTGGTGCAATTCTCGAGCTTACCTTCTCAGAGTAAACAGTGGAGGCTCAATGAAACACTGCTGGACAGGAAAGAGGTCGTAGACTCATTAACACAAAAACTGTCATGGTTTTTTGAAGAAAATTTGACCCCAGGTATATCACAACCGACGATATGGGAAACGCACAAATCAGTAATGAGGGGGGAACTTATAGCTATAGGCTGTAAAGTCAAACGTGATAGACAACAAGCCCTGCACTCCCTCCTTAAACAGATCGCCGAGATAGAAGCTTTTCATAAAAGATCGAAAGCTCTGAAAGCACAAAATGAGCTACTTCTCCTGAGAGCCAAATTGAAAGATCACCTTAATATCTGTCACGCCAGAGCATATTAATAGTCCCAATTTCGCTTTTTCTCTCATGGAGACAAGGGCACAAAATGAATGTCCTCTCTTATTAAACAAAAGAAGGAATCCATGTATATCCCTAGTATAACATCAAGAGAAGGTAAATCTCTGCATAAGACTGCTGACATAGCTCAGGAGTTTCAGAGATTTGATCAAGAATTATATGGGTTGGATGGCCGCGATAAAAACACAGACTTAGCTGTAGATTCTGTAATAGATGGTTTCCTTGAACATCTGAACCTGCCCCAATTTAGCCCGGAGGAGGGGGGAACCTTACTTGCGCCGGTTACCGCATCGGAAATAAAGAAGATCTTGAGCTCCATGCCTATGGGGAAATGTCCTGGCCAGGACGGATTCCCAGTGGGCTATTATAAAAAATTCTCCAATATCCTAAGCCCACATCATACAAATTGGTGCAACGCGCTCCTCACTGGTGCGCAGTTGCACAAACAATCCCTGGAAGCCACGGTCACCATCCTGCCCAAACCTGGGAAAGACCTCAAATTGTGCGGGAGTTATAGGCCGATATCACTCCTAAACGTTGATATTAAGATCTGGGCCAAGCTTCTAGCCTCCTGTCTCAGCTCCTTCCTCCCTAGGCTTATACACCCTGACCAGGCTGGCTTTGTGCCAGGAAGAGAAGGAAACGGAGTCTCCCCCTAACATTCTTAAGTGTAGATGCGGAGAAGGCCTTTGACCGGACGAACTGGAACTTTATGAAGAAGACACTACATAGATTTGGTATCCCATAGCGGTTTCAGGAGGCGGTCATGACCTTATATTCGGACCCGAGTGCCAAAATCAGAGTCAATGGCACTTTGTCGCCATCATTTCCTATCCATAATGGCACGCGCCAGGGCTGCCCCCTGTCTCCAGCTCTCTACATCCTGGTGATGGAGACTCTCCTTCAAGCCATCAGTGACTACCCGGGCATACGGGGCGTCAGGGCCAAAAATGACTCGATTGAATATATCAATGTTGCCTACACAGATGACCTACTGGTCATGGTTTCTAACCCGGTCGAGGCCTTCCCGCACCTCCTATCCCTCTTTGAGTTATTTGGCAAGGTATCTAAATATAAGGTAAACTATTCAAAATCAGAGGCCATTAATATAACCGCCCCACTGAATAGCATATCCTCCCTTAGGACCACAACATCTTTTACGTGGCAAACTTCCCACATTTCATATCTGGGCATCAAAATACCGGCCAACTTAGGAAATTTATTCCAGTTAAATTATGGGCACCTAATATCAGAGGTACTGCAACAGCTCCACTCGCTCCGCATATCTTATACCTCCTGGATGGGAAGGAAAAATCTATTGAAAGCGTTTGTGTTACCCAAGATACTATATGTTATGCAGACGCTGCCTATTTTTATTCCCTTCCTCATTTTTCACACAGATAAGGAGACTGCTCTCCACCTATCTGTGGGGAGGAAAAGGTGCCAGGATAGCCCACAGCAGATTGATCCTGCGAAAGAATCAAGGGGGATTTGCATTACCAGACGTGTACCTGTACTATAAAGCAATACAACTTAAAAGATGGATGCAACTCCACATACCTAGCTGTCATACAATGGGAAACGAGTTAGAGATGCTCCAATTATTTCAACTGCAAAGGGCCGCACTATGGGGATTAAACTCTATAACTCTGCACAACCACACTCTGCTTAAGGGCACAAGCCTTGTTATTGGGCAGCTCAACAAGGAACAAAGTCTGCTGCACAACCCATCCCCTGTCATGGCGGCAGACTTGGTCCCTTTCTCAGTTAGACCTACAGCAGAACAAACGTCTTCAGCGTGGTACAGTCTACCCGACTTCTCAACAGCAGAGTTCCTCGAGGAGGCAAGGGGCAAGCTCCCAACCCAACACCCTCTTGGCCAACTTATGAAGTCACGCAACTTCTTGGACTCTGCAGAGTTTAGGTCAGTTAGTAAGATTCTCATAGACAGAAAAGATCATGAAGTCGAACAGACATGGTTCGAAAAAATGCTGTCCTCCAGGAGGTCACCACACAGCAAGCTAATTTCACTGTTATATTTGGCATTGAATACACCTCGCACCAACGATTATCCGCAGTATCTAAGGACCTGGGAAACAGAGCTCAATAGGACCTTCACTGAAACAGATATTCTCCACATGCACTCACATTCTCATGGCTTTTCCCGGTGTGTTAAAGTGCAGGAGCATTCTTACAAAGTCCTCACACAGTGGTATATGACTCCTAAGCAACTCTTTTTGAGAGGACTCAGTACCACGGATAGATCTTGGCGGTGCTAAAGTGGGGAGGGTACCCTCTCGCACATCTTCTGGTTCTGTCCCATAATAAAACCCTTTAGGGAAGAGATCTCCAATGCATTAAAATTGATACTTAGCACTGACATCCCACCGGAGCTAGTTCTCCTTTGGTTGCCCACAAAGGCGTTGTCCCCATCTAAGGGTAACGTTGCTACACAATTGATCCAAGCAACAAGATTGCTTATACCTCAGAGATGGCTTAATACTGAACCCCCCACACTCCTTCATTGGGTGAACAAGGTAGACCATATATGTCGCCTAGAAGAGATGGCCAGCTGGGAAACCAGGTCACACGAGAAACATGTGAAATTGTGGAACTCATGGTTGCAGTTTAGGACGTCAGTCCTCACAAAAGTCCAATAAATGTCAGTAGGACCTTACCCTAACATGTGGTAGTCCACACTCAACCTCAACACCATACAATGTCTAATCTAATCTAGTGCTTAGAGATCGGTTTAGTTTATGTTAGTGGTGGCTTGTTGCCTCCTTATCCTCCTGTTGTATTAATAAGAAACGACCAAAAGTTGGTCACCCGATTCAGCTAAAGATAACTTCTAGGAGTGACTCTGTATTTTTCCACAGGCTTCTTCAATGACCCGATACAGTGCTTTTATGATATCAAGCTTAAACTGTTACGCTATAGCTATTGTCCGTGTAACTTTATTGAGCTGCTTGTAATTAAGTGTTATTGAAGTGCTTAACATCATGTACCACGCTGTACTCCTGTGATACTCTTGCTTTGTATCTCTAGACCTTGCTCAATAAAAAGATAATTGACAAAGAATATAACTACTATAATACTGCTCCTCTGTACAAGAATATAACTACTATAATATTGCTCCTATGTATAAGAATATAACTACTATAATACTGCCTCCTATGTACAAGGATATAACTACTATAATACTGCTCCTATGTATAAGAATATAACTACTATAATACTGCTCCTATGTACAAGAATATATCTACTATAATACTGCTCCTATGTACAGGAATATAACTACTATAATACTGCTCCTATGTACAAGAATATAACTACTATAATACTGCTTCTTTGTACAAGAATATATCTACTATAATACTGCTCCTATGTACAAGAATATATCTACTATAATACTGCTCCTATGTACAAGAATATAACTACTATAATACTGCTCCTATGTACAAGAATATAACTACTATAATACTGCTCCTATGTACAAGAATATAACTACTATAATACTGCTCCTATGTACAAGAATATAACTACTATAATACTGCCTCCTATGTACAAGAATATAACTACTATAATACTGCTCCTATGTACAAGAATATAACTACTATAATACTGCCTCCTATGTACAAGAATATAACTACTATAATACTGCTCCTATGTACAAGAATATAACTACTATAATACTGCTCCTATGTACAAGAATATAACTACTATAATACTGCCTTCTATGTACAAGAATATAACTACTATAATACTGCTCCTCTGTACAAGAATATAACTACTATAATACTGCTCCTATGTATAAGAATATAACTACTATAATACTGCTGCTATGTACAAGAATATAACTACTATAATACTGCCTCCTATGTACAAGAATATAACTACTATAATACTGCCTTCTATGTACAAGAATATAACTACTATAATACTGCTCCTATGTACAAGAATATAACTACTATAATACTGCTCCTATGTACAGGAATATAACTACTATAATACTGCTCTTATGTACAAGAATATAACTACTATAATACTGCTCCTATGTACAAGAATATAACTACTATAATACTGCTCCTATGTACAAGAATATAACTACTATAATACTGCTCCTATGTACAAGAATATAACTACTATAATACTGCTCCTATGTACAAGAATATAACTACTATAATACTGCTCCTATGTACAAGAATATAACTACTATAATACTGCTCCTATGTACAAGAATATAACTACTATAATACTGCTCCTATGTACAAGAATATAACTACTATAATACTGCCTCCTATGTACAAGAATATAACTACTATAATACTGCCTCCTATGTACAAGAATATAACTACTATAATACTGCTCCTATGTACAAGAATATAACTACTATAATACTGCTCCTATGTACAAGAATATAACTATTATAATACTGCCTCCTATGTACAAGAATATAACTATTATAATACTGCCTCCTATGTACAAGAATATAACTACTATAATACTGCTCCTATGTACAAGAATATAACTACTATAATACTGCTCCCTATGTACAAGAATATCACTACTATAATACTGCTCCTATGTACAAGAATACAACTACTATAATACTGCTCTTATGTACAAGAATATCACTACTATAATACTGCTCCTATGTACAAGAATATAACTACTATAATACTGCTCCTATGTACAAGAATATAACTACTATAATACTGCTCCTATGTACAAGAATATAACTACTATAACACTGCTCCTATGTATAAGAATATAACTACTATAATACTGCTCCTATGTACAAGAATAATGTAATATAGTATCATTCCGCCATCTATTAACCAGCAGTATACATTTCTACACTCAGTAATATAACGGTTTATAGGGTTGTTGTATGTCGTGTTTTCTTCGCTTTTCTTGGTGTACTATGTGTAGACATTGATCTATTACTCAGTGACACTCATTCCTGCGGTGAATACATTCTGACTTTCCGTATGTGACTCTGCTTAGTTCCTGGTGATTTCCAGTTGGTGACAGACTCCACGCACCATGTAATATATGTAAACATGAAGAGCGGACGGTGTGACATTCCCTGCGCTCGCCGTTCTCTGCGTCCAGGAGGAAATGTGTTTGTGATGAAGGATTTCAAATAAAACCCCTTCCTATTACTGTGCAGTCTGTCAGCAGCATTGCCTCCCTGTGCCCGGCATGCAGAGGCTTTATATGAGCCACTGACATAAATTTACATAAATCTACGTTCACTGCAGATCCTGAAAGAAAAACAAGCGCCTGAAGAGAGTGGGGAGCGCTCAGCAGGGCAGTCTGATAATCAACAGGCGTTCCTGGCTTCATGTAAATAAATCACCATCATTTTTTAATGAAGTTCTGCAGCTTTCTATTATACTTTTTGTGTTTCAATTTCTCATTCATTTAAAGTAAGCTAAAACGCCATTTTTATCTAGTACTTCTCACAGCTGAAGGTTGGCTGTATCTGCTCTACACAGTCCTCCGTGAGGATCATGCACACAACCGTAGTTTGTATCCATGTCCAACCTGCATTTTTTAGGGTTTGCACACTGGCTCATTTCATTTCTTTTTTATACTCTTTTTATTCATTTTCCAGTAAAGTCGGAGCAAACATAACAACATAATGGCATTGATACATTAAAAATGAATTGAGTATAGCAGAAATATACAGAAATTAAGTCAAGTAGCCAGTAATTCCAGGGTCAATCTTATACTGGGCAAGCCCAATATACCCGTACACATTCTCCGATAGAAGTCAAACAGTTCCATATCTGGAAGAAAGGTCACTTGACCAAGTCTGAAAAAAAGAGAACCTGCTCGGACTGGAGCTTAGGCAAAAAAAGAAGAAGAGGCGTACAAACTTTAAACCAAAGGTTAGAGACAAAACCTGTTGATAGAAATCCTGCCATGTTCCTCAAACGTCAAGAAAAAATACTAGAGCTTCTGAGAAGCAAAGGTTAGAGAACAAAAGGCGAGGTGTGAAACGGACATTCTCAAAAAGAAAAAAGAGATGGGAAAAACTAATTCTACTCCAAGTAAGAAAGGTTATCATTAGAAGCCCCGATGAGAGGTCCAAGGGAGCCAAAATCTACAGAACCTCTGCTTACTGCGTTCCCAATGAGCCATCTCCTCTCATCGATATATTTGATCTACCGGTTGAACCCATTCCATCAAGGAGATAGCATTGCTATGTCGCCGGTGTTTGGAAATGAGGAGACTGGCCACCATTCATAAATGTTTAGCCATGATCACCTTCCTTGAAGGAAGGGAGGATGGAAAGAGGAGAAGAACCAGTTGACTTGTTTCAAATGGAATTTATGGCATCAAACACCTGGGCAGGACCACCACATGTGGATGTAACCTGCACCCGTTTCTCCACACCTCCAACACGTATTTGGACAGGATGGGTCAAAGTGAGGGATCTTACTCCGGGTAAGGTACCACCTAGAAATAGTTTTGTCACAATTTTCTCTTATTCTAACGCATCTGGAGATGGTTTTAGGTGTTGCTAGAACAGAGTTTACTTTTAATGTAGATCTTTTTCTCATGCTTCGAGAAAGGTTAAACCTTCTGAAGATTGGAGAGGAATATCTGTCAGGCGGGAGTACACAGAGTAGATCATCCTAGCAGGATAACTTTGTTGGGAGAGTATAGGTGGATTTACGTGTGTAGATAATCGGGCAGATTATCAGGAACCAATGTTCCTGTGAACGCTCATTCCCACCAATCTGCCCGTGTAAAGGTGCAGCAGTTCTTGTACATAGGAGGCAGTTTTCATGCGCAAGGCAGATGATTAATCTCCCCCAGAGTATTTTGGACATGATAAGTTACACATTTAGCTAGATATTCCCTATCAAGCCATGATGTGAAGGGGATATATATACAGTTATACCAGTTCTATCCTCTAATAAAGGGGAATCATTTAGATTATACAAGGAATCCATATCAGCGGCTATTTGTATGGAAGTGGATGTCCAATCAAATGGAGATTGCCCAGCAAGGGCTCTACACGCTTTAACAAGGCTGTTCAGGGGTTTACTTGGATCCAGTGGGCCCCCAGAGCTGCCTGAATTGCACAGAACCTGCGCATGGATCGGCCTCCTAGGAATCTGGTCACGTGACGCTCCTCTTCTGAAAATCCAGCTTCCCCCGACGTCGCATCCTGTCCTTTACCAGGTTTACAGCCTGGGCTATGGACAGGACCTCACTTCTGCTGTGGACGGGGCTCTCCCTGGCACATTCACAAAGTCAAAAAATCCACATCATCTGCGCATGTGCCAGGGAGAGGGATAGCTCTGGCCCCGTCCACAGCAGAACCGAGGTCCTGTCCATAGCCCAGGCTGGAAACCTGGTAAAAAGACGTAGTGTGACATTGGGGGAAGCTGGATTTTCAGAAGAGGAGCGCCACGTGACTGGGTTCCGAGCAGTGATAAATGTTGGTTTGTGGGACCCGCTGAGTCCCGGAAAATCCCTTCAAAGGGCATCTGTCAGCAGCTTTGTTCCGTGAGCAGAATGAAATCTACGGCAGCTCGGAGCTTCTGTAGATTTAAGTCATTATTTACTCCAGTGATGATGGCCTGGCCACCCTTGTCATGACCCCTTTTTGTAAGGCTGGTGAGGGTGGCATAAAAGTTGCGACTAGAAAAGTTGCAATGGCATTGAAAAAGTTGCAAAACCAGGGTTTTTGCAACTTTTTTCATGCCAAAACGAGGAGTAGGGGGAATGATAAATTTCCCCCAAAGTATATTAGAAAGTCGTCAACCATTTCCTTACTTTTATTTACATAAAACCATTGGTGCCAATGCTGTGCATATAGCAGCCATGACAGTACCGCCATACAGTTCCAAAATAACATTGGCATACGGCGAATGTATAACATTGCCCTTCAGGATCACCGCCATACAGCACTGAAGTAGTACCACCATTCAGTTCCTAAATAACATTGCCATATAGTGACCACGCGACAACACAAAACAGTACTCTGATAATACCGCCATACAAAGCCTATATTCTAACTCCGCATAGTGACCATATAATAATAATAGCACCACGGCGCCACCTAGTACCCAAATAATCAGCACTCAAAAATATTCACTCTGATCCAGCAGGGGCAGCACTGGACGGACTCTTTTGCTCATTTGTTTCCTAAGACAGGATACCCCTCCCTTCCTAGAAGCAAACTGCGCAGTCATGTTCCTTAAGGAACCTAAACGGACCCGTTGGAGAGCGCCCAGAACATTTTGTGCCCCGAACGTCGCACAGTTTGCGTGCAGCTTTACTTATACTTCAACGGGTACAACAAAAATGTATTTTTACAGATCACCCCGTGCACCGGAGTTACGGAGCGGAACGCTTTCTCCAGCTCGTCATGCTACGCTGCGGCGCGCACACGAGATTTGATCTTAATACATAATGTCTGGGCTAGGAGCTTCCCCCGTGGACTACGACGGCGGCTGTCAGCTGCTCTCAGATGTAACAAGTCTCATCCAGGCCCAGCGTCCTGTGTTCCTATAAGACATGCATGAATATACGCCTCAAAACGCTCAGCCCCGCTAATTGGAGCAGGCGGTCGGAAAACATCTGGATGTGGAAGGAAATGGGAAGCGACTGACGAAGAGGCAGCTGTTATCTCTGCATATTAATAAGCAGCAGATATGTGCCCGGGATAGATGGTAGCGGGCACTCACCCAGAGGGCAATGGAAGGGAAAACGTCCTGCAGTCATCCCATCAAACTAGACATACAAAGCCTACTTATCTGTCCCTGGTAAAGCTGGGTATGGCTGCCCTCGTACCGTGGGTTGTCACCCAGCTTTTCCAGACTGCTGACTCTCCTACACTGATGAATGACATGGAAAAGCTGGGTGGGAGCAAATGATCTCTGTGGGTGTTTGCATATTTGTGCGTAACTATCTAGCGGCGCAATGCTTAATAACGCCTACATAATACCGCCATATAGAACTGAAATAACACTCCCATACTACGGTTTGAATTTACTGCCATAGAGTGACTAAATGATAACGTCTTTCAGTGTCTCTTCAGTTAGTGCCAAAAACGAAATAACACTGCCACACAACAGTTAAATAATACTGACATACCGTGCCTACACAATGGTTAAATACTGTGCCTAACTAGTCCTTTACTGCCATAAAGTGCATACCTTGTTGTGCCATATAGTGACCGCGTAACACTGCCCCCATAATGGCACAATGTAGAACCCAAATAATCTTACTATGCAGTGGCTAAATTATAATAAAATAACGTGACTAATAATACTGCCATATGCTGGTTAAAGGTAGTCTATGTCTGGGTAGGGGACGGTATTTTTTGTGGAGCTTTTATTGCTAGGAGTAGTGTTACTATACATTCTTATTCTGCCATATTCTGCTCCTGCAAGTGCCCTGGGTGCGGAGCTTCACTGTGAAGAAGTGTTTCATTGCCCCTCCCCTTTGTTGTGAGTGACAGCTGTAGTGGTCTACTGGTTGGATGCTACAACTGTCACTCAGAGCAGAGATGAGGGGCGGAAGGTAGAGGGCACTTCACAGTGAAGACCCGCCTCCAGTGCACTTGCAGGAGCAGACCCTCGCAGAATAGAAGTTCCTATTCACACTACTCCTGATGATAAAAGCTCCACTAAAGGTATGTCCTGCTGTCCTGCTCTGCTCTCTGGTCAAAACTGCTGACAGACATACTCCCTTTAAAGAATACTGATGTCGAGTGGCTACATAACATTATTACAAGTGCCATATGGAACCTAAATAATAAACAGCCCAATACCTAAATAATAATAACATACCATGCCTGCATAATAGTGTCATAACTGGGTCATATAATACTGCCATGAAGTGCCTACATTATAGAGCCGTGAAGTGACCACATAATACTGCCATGAAGTGCCTACATTATAGAGCCGTGAAGTGACCACATAATACTGCCATGAAGTGCCTAAGTTATAGTGTTATAAAGTGACCACATAATACTGCCATGAAGTGCCTAAGTTATAGTGTTATAAAGTGACCACATAATACTGCCATGAAGTGCCTACATTATAGAGCCGTGAAGTGACCACATAATACTGCCATGAAGTGCCTACATTATAGTGTTATAAAGTGACCACATAATACTGCCATGAAGTGCCTAAGTTATAGTGCTATAAAGTGACCACATCATACTGCCATGAAGTGCCTAAGTTATAGTGTTATAAAGTGACCACATAATACTGCCATGAAGTGCCTAAGTTATAGTGTTATAAAGTGACCACATAATACTGCCATGAAGTGCCTAAGTTATAGTGCTATAAAGTGACCACATAATACTGCCATGAAGTGCCTACATTATAGTGTTATAAAGTGACCACATAATACTGCCATGAAGTGCCTAAGTTATAGTGTTATAAAGTGACCACATAATGCTGCCAGTAAGTCCTTACAATATAGTGCCATAATGTGACCACATAATACTGCCATGAAGTGCCTACGTTATAGTGCTATAAAGTGACCATATCATACTGCCATGAAGTGCCTACATTATAGTGCTATAAAGTGACCACATCATACTGCCATGAAGTGCCTACGTTATAGTGCTATAAAGTGACCATATCATACTGCCATGAAGTGCCTAAGTTATAGTGCTATAAAGTGACCACATAATACTGCCATGAAGTGCCTAAGTTATAGTGCTATAAAGTGACCATATCATACTGCCATGAAGTGCCTAAGTTATAGTGCTATAAAGTGACCACATAATACTGCCATGAAGTGCCCACAATATGGTGCCTTACCGTGCACCTTGCCTACAGTGAACACACAGTATTGCCATGCACTGTCTATGTAATAACACCCCTGGCGCCATGTTCAACACAACCCACCAGGAGGTACATGTAGGGCATGAGAAGACCCCAGGGTGACCCCCCTGCCCGGCTAGGATTCAGTTCTGCACTGATGGTGTCGCAGTCAGGAGCACAGCTCTGGGGTACAGTTATTCCTCTTCCTGATCATCTCCATCCATGAAACCAGAGGGAATCCTCTCCCCCACTACCAGTCTGCAGCCGGCAGTCATGCCGCAGGGTGATCTCTGACAACCTTGTTCCCACATTCTTGCTGACAATGAAGACATGAAATAACTGCAGCATTTCTCTGCATTAAAGAATACATTTATTGCACTTTAAAGCAGAAAAAGACGAATATTTTGAGCATAAGCGGCGGCGCTTCCCGCAACCACCGTCCTGGCATCTGGAAAACAGGAAGGCTCTCTAACATGCAGTTATTTATCACGTCTCTCTCCGCCGTTAGGACTGTGCCAGATAGCTGAGGCCGTTGTACACACTGGTTTTTAATGATGGCTGGACGCTGCGCGTGGTTTTGGCAAGTGCGTAAAATCACAGAAGAGCTGATTGAAAAATACCAACCATCTGTGATTCCTCCACCGCCAGGCTCACACAGAGCTTTAGTTCTGCCAGTACTGAAGGGCAGTGCCACCTGGGGTGGGATATGGTACCTGCTCAGCCGAGGGGGGTTGTTTGATTCACTAAGACTTGATGCACTTGATGCAATAAATAAGGATGGTAAGTCAGTAATCACTGGACAGGCAGGTGAGGATGGGAGATTTCAGCTTTTCAGCCGGCAGAATTCTGATTGCAGCTCTGAAGTATCAACAGAGTCAATACCAAAAGATGACCAGGATATACCAGCATGCTCCATATCACTATATACAAGAAGATGTATAACTTATTCCAGCTGTACATATATAATTATATACAGGAGATACCCAGGATATACCAGCATGGTCCATATCACTATATACAAGAAGATGTATAACTTATACCAGCTGTACATATATAATTATATACAGGAGATACCCAGGATATACCAGCATGGTCCATATCACTATATACAAGAAGATGTATAACTTATTCCAGCTGTACATATATAATTATATACAGGAGATACCCAGGTTATACCAGCATGGTCCATATCACTATATACAAGAAGATGTATAACTTATACCAGCTGTACATATATAATTATATACAGGAGATACCCAGGTTATACCAGCATGCTCCATATCACTATATACAAGAAGATGTATAACTTATACCAGCTGTACATATATAATTATATACAGTATATACCCAGGTTATACCAGCATGCTCCATATCACTATATACAAGAAGATGTATAACTTATACCAGCTGTATATATATAATTATATACAGTATATGCCCAGGTTATACCAGCATGGTCCATATTACTATATACAAGAAGATGTATAACTTATACCAGCTGTACATATATAATTATATACAGGAGATGCCCAGGTTATAGAAGGATGGTCCATATCACTAGATACAAGAAGATGTATAACTTATACCAGCTGTACATATATAATTATATACAGGAGATGCCCAGGTTATACCAGCATGGTCCATATCACTATATACAAGAAGATGTATAACTTATACCAGCTGTATATATATATAATTATATACAGGAGATACCCAGGTTATACCAGCATGCTCCATATCACTATATACAAGAAGATGTATAACTTATACCAGCTGTACATATATAATTATATACAGGAGATGCCCAGGTTATACCAGCATGGTCCACATCACTATATACAAGAAGATGTATAACTTATACCAGCTGTACATATATAATTATATACAGGAGATACCCAGGTTATACCAGCATGGTCCATATCACTATATACAAGAAGATGTATAACTTATACCAGCTGTACATATATAATTATATACAGGAGATGCCCAGGTTATACCAGCATGGTCCATATCACTATATACAAGAAGATGTATAACTTATACCAGCTGTATATATATAATTATATACAGGAGATACCCAGGTTATACCAGCATGCTCCATATCACTATATACAAGAAGATGTATAACTTATACCAGCTGTACATATATAATTATATACAGGAGATGCCCAGGTTATACCAGCATGGTCCATATCACTATGTTATACACTCACCTAAAGAATTATTAGGAACACCATACTAATACGGTGTTGGACCCCCTTTTGTCTTCAGAACTGCCTTAATTCTACGTGGCATTGATTCCACAAGGTGCTGATAGCATTCTTTAGAAATGTTGGCCCATATTGATAGGATAGCATCTTGCAGTTGATGGAGATTTGAGGGATGCACATCCAGGGCACGAAGCTCCCGTTCCACCACATCCCAAAGATGCTCTATTGGGTTGAGATCTGGTGACTGTGGGGCCATTTTAGTCCAGTGAACTCATTGTCATGTTCAAGAAACCAATTTGAAATGATTCGAGCTTTGTGACATGGTGCATTATCCTGCTGGAAGTAGCCATCAGAGCATGGATACATGGTGGTCATGAAGGGATGAACATGGTCAGAAACAATGCTCAGGTAGCCCGTGGCATTTAAACAATGCCCAATTGGCACTAAGGGGCCTAAAGTGTGCCCAGAAAACATCCCCCACACCATTACACCACCACCAGCCTGCACAGTGGTAACAAGGCATGATGGATACATGTTCTCATTCTGTTTACGCCAAATTCGGACTCCACCATTTGAATGTCTCAACAGAAATCGAGACTCATCAGACCAGGCAACATTTTTCCAGTCTTCAACAGTCCAATTTTGGTGAGCTCGTGCAAATTGTAGCCTCTTTTTCCTATTTGTAGTGGAGATGAGTGGTACCCGGTGGGGTCTTCTGCTGTTGTAGCCCATCCGCCTCAAGGTTGTGCGTGTTGTGGCTTCACAAATGCTTTGCTGCATACCTCGGTTGTAACGAGTGGTTATTTCAGTCAACGTTGCTCTTCTATCAGCTTGAATCAGTCGGCCCATTCTCCTCTTACCTCTAGCATCAACAAGGCATTTTTGCCCACAGGACTGCCGCATACTGGATGTTTTTCCCTTTTCACACCATTCTTTGTAAACCCTAGAAATGGTTGTGCGTGAAAATCCCAGTAACTGAGCAGATTGTGAAATACTCAGACCGGCCCGTCTGGCATCAACAACCATGCTACGCTCAAAATTGCTTAAATCACCTTTCTTTCCCATTCTGACATTCAGTTTGGAGTTCAGGAGATTGTCTTGACCAGGACCACCCCCCTAAATGCATTGAAGCAACTGCCATGTGATTGGTTGACTAGATAATTGCATTAATGAGAAATAGAACAGGTGTTCCTAATAATTCTTTAGGTGAGTGTAGATTTGTAGGCATCTGGACTGTGGAGGTGATTTCACCCTGCACTGAGGTAACACAATTCCCTGTTTACGCCATGAATTCTCCATGAGACGCTCGTACCTCGCGGACCTCTCTCTGGCATCTGGATCCAGTCATCCTGATAATTTCCGCTCGCAGACTTTGTATTCAGGCATGAAAATCTGATCAGCTTCACTTCTTCAGAGTGTAATGCGGGGCGCAGCGCTCACCTATACAGGGGATAGTTATTAATTTATGTGCTCAGACCCCGGCTGCCTAATTCCTGTGTCTTATTAATTAGCGCCAGACGCAATAAACTCATAGATCTTCAATTAAAAGGGACATTCACAATCACACCTTAGAGTCGGAGCTATATTTAAAGGGACAGTATAAATTGCTTAAAACTGTGGCTCGTTGTCAATGTAGTTTGCAATAAATTCTCAGCAAAATGTGAATTCTGCATAAACATTCTCCTCCTGGTGAATATTCCAATTACTTTCAGCTGCCATTTACCTTATGTAATATCATCCATGGAGTCCTGTGCAGCAGTGCCCCTAGTGGTCAAAAGCTTATAAGGTCATCTTGTGTTTCCCATAGGATATCAGTCAGACATTAAAGCATAGCTAGGAGTGAGGGCTGCAGAGAAGTAAGAGCAGGAGGCTTCTTGGACCTGTAGACAGACATACAGAAAAGATGGGCGGCACTACAGCAAAGATACAAGTGGGTCCCATTTTGGTGCCAGGTTTGCCCGCCAGGATAGGAGGGTATGGTGTTTATTTCAACCTCCACCCCCTCTCGGCCTCTTGTTTGCTACCAAAGCAGTTTCTCAGGAGCAAGGAGTCCTTTAGAGACTTTGCCATCTAGCCTTGGGCCCTTTCTCTGTAACGGCCCCACCATATAATCAGGGCACAGAACAAAACTAAACTAGGGCTTTACTTCAATGGGCCTAGAGCCATAAAAAAAATAACTTTTTTAGGTAAATTCTTCACTTATTGATTATTTAAAGGGGTTGTCCTTTAAAAATTCACTTCCGAGATGTTCTTGTTCCAATGCTTTCCGACATCCTGTGCTCTCTAATTCCTGGTCCCTCTAGACACAAAGGAAATGACCACTCAGGCAATCACCAGCAAAGGTGGGTCACCAGTATGGCCATTGATTGAAGTGTCAAGAGGGACCAAGAAGTAGAGATCCTTGGTGACCTCGGAAGATTTGTGTGAGTTGAGAGCCATTTTTTTATGCCATTTTGACATTTTTTTTTTTTCAACTGTACTGGCTGGACAACCCCTTTAATCTAAGGACAGCTTGTCCTGATCTTATGTACAGTGTCTAATTGAGCTAGCAATTCTCCCCACATCTGAAAGACGTTCCAACCACGTTGAAGGTTGTAGTGTAATTTAATTACAAGTCAATTTATTCTGCTTTTATTGGAACTGGTGTTCTTGACATGACCATAAACCTCTTGTGTCTTCCCAGGTTGGGAGTAAACGAGCTCCAAGAATTCCACAGGCAGGATGAACTTGTGCAAGTCTAAGGACCAAGACATCGAAAGTCGAGGGATTAAGTTGCCCAAACAAGTACAGAAGCATGCGGTGGTGCCGACCAACCGAACCATGTCGATGGCAGAACCAGAGAAGAGACGGAGGCAGAGGTACGTAGAGAAAGATGGGAAGTGTAACGTTCACCATGGAAACGTCCGAGAAACCTACCGCTATTTGACAGACATATTCACCACCTTGGTGGACCTCAAGTGGAGATTTAATCTTCTGGTCTTTACCATGGTCTACACCATCACCTGGATTTTCTTTGGATTCCTTTGGTGGCTCATTGCCTACATCCGTGGAGACCTTGACCACATTGAGGATGCCTCATGGACGCCATGTGTGGATAAATTGAACGGTTTTGTATCTGCCTTTCTTTTCTCCATAGAGACAGAAACCACCATAGGTTATGGATACAGGGTCATAACAGACAAGTGCCCAGAGGGAATCATTCTTTTGCTGGTCCAAGCCATCCTTGGCTCTATAGTCAATGCCTTTATGGTGGGTTGCATGTTTGTAAAGATCTCCCAGCCAAAGAAACGAGCAGAGACCCTCATGTTCTCCAATATGGCTGTCATATCCGTGAGAGACGGGAAGCTATGCTTGATGTTTAGGGTGGGGGACCTCAGAAACTCACACATTGTGGAGGCGTCAATCAGAGCCAAGCTGATCAAGTCCAAACAAACTAAAGAGGGAGAGTTTATACCTCTCAACCAGACAGACCTAAATGTGGGTTTTGACACTGGAGACGACCGTCTGTTCCTGGTTTCTCCTCTTATTATCTGTCATGAGTTTAACGAGCAGAGTCCATTCTGGGAGATTTCTAAAGAACAGATGGGAAAGGAAGAGTTTGAGATTGTGGTCATTCTGGAAGGGATGGTGGAAGCTACAGGTAAGAAGATGCCACACAATGTATGATAACCTAGTGCTGTGATGGCTAACCTCCGGCACTCCAGCTGTGGTAAAACTATGACTCCCAAACATTTTCTGTAATGTATGATTCTAATTATAATATATGTAATCTTTATTCAGGCCACATCTTCAACACATATTGTCACGGGGCACCAAAGGCGCACTTGGTCTCCCATCAGCCGCAGACCTGCTGCTTAGCTTCGGGAGCGAGGATCTGTGTTTTGCCTCGTTCCCAGGGCGGCTTTGCTAGCTGGGAGGCTCCCTGCTCCTAGGTCTGCCTTGAGCGCCGAGCTGATCACTCGGTGCTCAACTTGTCTGTCTGTCGGTCATGTGACGCTGGCCACGTCACATGACCCTCAGACCCCACTATAAATACAGGCAGCCTACTGGCCACAGGTTGCCTGTTAATTCTAGGTTCCTGGCTATTTGTTGGACTACTGAATACTCACCTGATCCTGTTCCCTGACGATCCTTTGCCTGCTCCTCCTGGACTGCGCATCCCTCCTGGTATTGTGACCTCGGCTCCCACCTGACTACTCTTTGCGGACTCCTCTGGTACTTCTCTGCTCTCCTGGTATTTGACCCCGACTTCTCCTGACCATTCTTTGCTTAACCCTTTGTACTGCATAGAAGTGTTGGGGCCACTGATGACCCTAATGAGGGCACCGTAGCTGGCACTGTTTTAGGGAAACTAAGGATCTAAAAAAAATGGTTGCGGAGAAAACAGCGCACTGCCTATTATCTGTGCCTTATTCTCATCTTTAAAACTTGGGATGTGTGCGCTTAATATTTCCATCGCCTATCATCCTCCTCTTACATTCTGCACCTTCCATATCAATAGTTTATGCAAAGGGTGACACCTAGTGGTCTTTATAGATACTGCAACTAACAACTGAATTCCTTATACAATACTGACCACTAGGGTTCAAAGAAGAATCTGCAAATAAAGGTGTTATATTCAGCACTTCTCAACCATTATTAAAGTAAGTACCCCCTACTCAAACCAATTATATCAAAGTACTTCTAAAGCAGGGGAGCAGAACCTATGGCCTGCACAGCCAAGGTTTGCAGCCCCCGTCCTGCCGGATAGAAACACAGCAGATTGTCTGTCGGTTTCTGACCACACTGCCGTACGGCACTGGATTAAAGCCCCTGATCGAACAGGAGCAGGTTGGAAGACAGATGCAGGTTATTACCATTTCTGCATTCTCCTTTTCTCAGTGAGCGCAATTGTCACGGATGCGGTGTGGGTGGAATACTCCACACCGAGCACAGGAGGGAAGGGGAAAGGAACGAGGCCTGGAAGCTAGTGTAAAGGAGAAGGTCACCTCCTAAAACAACCCTAATCCGAGTCCTGACTAACTATCAGTATGAACTGACCTTGATGATAGGAAAGTTCATACATAGGAACCTAGAGCCCTAACACACCCTGTAGGGCCCTGGTATAGTGACAGGACTTGAGACAACCTATTCCTCCACCAGAAGGATGAACAGTATTCTCCCTCAGGCCTGGATACAACAGACAGGGGAATACAACAAACAAAATACAAATAGAAAAAACGACACTTAACTTTACGTAGAGCAAAGGCAGCGCCAGGAGCTCAACCAAGAACCAACAACCAGCTAGCCCAGAGTCCAGAAACTGATGCTATAAACTGTACCCCTAGAAGGAGTAAGCAGTAATAAATAGAGGAAGTTAAATGACCAAACCAACAACACCTGCCAGAGGTGTGGTCATTACCAAAACAACACAGACACAAATGATCCATAAGGAAGTATTCAGATTAACCCACGTGTTGCCAGTCTCTCTGATCTCCTGGCCCGGGAGTGTCCGTGACAGCTATGCAGTGGGTACCCGAGTGTCTCGGGAGCAGTGCAGGGCTGCAGGGTCTTTGCAGACCCTGATCAGCTCTGAATGTGTACAAAGGGGCAATGTTACAGTGGAAAGCATCAGAAAAAAAAGCATCAGTGTCCTCCAGAGTTCTATTAATGACCTTTGAGGGGACATATTAGAAAGCATATTAAACATATATAAAAATATTTTAACATAAAAATATAATAAAATATAAATGAAAAAATAAAGCTACAAAAATAAAAACACCCACCCAAAATTCTATTCAGTCGGTTCGCCAAATTTTCCAAAAAGATTTGATTCGATCCAAATTAATTTGTGGCGAATCGTGTTAAAAAACAGCTATTTCCTGGCTGCAGAGAGCCTGTATAGTGGTGTAGAACATTGTGCCTTGCAGTAACACCCATAGGGAGTCTGCTGTGGTAGTGAAACAATACTGTGAGTCCGTATGACATGCAGATGACAGGTGTCGCTCTTAGAATCACTGCACACTTCACTTATTTGGGCAGTTATGGGGCCAAAACTGACCAAATAACTCAAGTGTGAACTCAGCCTTACAGGTCAATGTTAGTGTCAGGTATAAAGAACCGTGCAGAGGCCCAGGACCCTACTATAGCGTAAAAGAAAACACTCCTTTTACACCATCGTCAGCTGATTCCACATAGACGTCTACAGAACCTGTTCTATTAAACGCTTATACAAGTAGAGCCCCCCGACAGAATGGAGAGGGTGTCAGCAGTAAGTTTGTGTTGACGTCACTGATTATTTTACTCTTCCTCTGATCCGTCAGAACAATAACCCCCAAAAAACGGATCCTGTCTGTTGAGCATCCACCTTCACTCGGTCAGTATTTGGTCAGTAATCCATCAGTATTGCTAATGCCAAAAAAAACAGGAGTGGATCCAAAACAGAGATGACACGTGAATGGAATATTTGCATGTCTTCTGTGTTTTGTACCCACTCCTGCTTTTGGCTACCAAATCATAAGCCAATTCTGATGCGACCATACAGGCCTTACAGCTGCTACACAGACAGGATCCATTGTGTGTCTCATTTTTCCTTCCTTCTGACAGATCAGAAGAAGGGTCAAATAAATGATTATGTCAAACAGGCCAAAAAGGCAAAATAGTGGCCCAGTCATAAAGTGGGGAGGGTGGGAACAGCATAAGAAGTCCACAAAGTGGCCCAATGACAAAGTGTGGAGGTGGCAGCAGCATCAGGAGACCACACAGTGGCAAGGTGACATAGTGTGGAGGTAGAAACAGCGTCAGGAGACCACAGAGTGGCAAGGTGACATAGTGTGGAGGTGGCAGCAGCATCAGGAGACCACAGAGTGGCAAGGTGACATAGTGTGGAGGTGCCAGCAGCATCAAGAGACCACAGAGTGGCAAGGTGACATAGTGTGGAGGTGGCAGAAGCAGCATGAGGTGGCCACAGAGTGGCAAGGTGACATAGTATTGAGGAAGCAGCAGCATTAGGAGACCACAGAGTGGCAAGGTGACATAGTGTGGAGGTGGCAGCAGCATTAGGAGACCACAGAGTGGCAAGGTGATGTAATCCGTGTACCAGGGTGGGCTCCCCAGGATACAGCAAAGTCACGAACGAGGAAAACAACTCCACCACCAGCTTTTGCCAAAACAGAATTTTGCTTAAACTTGGTAATGAACACAACCACAAATGTGGGAAACCTTCAATAGATATACATACACCTAGCCCGAAGGCTGAGACCCTTGTGCTGCACAGCACGGCACCCTCCGATGGATGCAGGAGGAAAACGTGGTAAATTACCTACTGGGCATTACTAAACTGCCATGCCTTACCTGTTATTACCCTAAAAAAACAAGAATAACTATATGGGTGTGTGTGGTAGGGGCTAGCCTGTGGTGCAGCACAACAGCTTACAATCTTACAAAGCTCTACAGTATTCCCACTCCCATAAATGGTCCTGTAGCACATTCCTGAGTATTCCTTCTGAGCAAAACATCAGCCTGGCTTGAGTTTGTGGGAAGTTTATCAGCTCTTCAGTGCGAAATGTCACTTTAAGTTATGGAGTCCTTGCAATGAACAGTCAGCAACACTTGTGGCCTGACACAAACAGAGACCCTATCTAACTAACTACAGGCCTGGTCTCAGTCTCTAGGCGCCAACACTGTAATGAGGTGCGTGCACGATCTTACCGACCCGGGTCTGCTCTGCATCAGCTGGTGACTCTGAACCGAACAAATGCCTCTCCAACAAGCATGCGGTCCCGCAGTGTATGTAGCTTTGCTCCTCAGCTCTCATCAGCGTTCCTGAAAGCAATTCTCATTCCGCTGGACAGGATCAGGGTCTTGGATATGATCAGTTTCGCTTAGCTCCAGCTCTGGTCACTGATGTATGCTCTCACACCTGGATGCTGTCGGACCCTCTGCTGACACAGTTCCTCAGTCTCAGCTACCTCTAAGATGGCTGCTCCCTTTCTCTTCCTCTCCAGGCTCTGTGTAACCCCACCTCTTATGAATATGGAAATATATGCAGTCTGTAGCTGTGTTTAGGAAACAGCAGCATCTTGTGGCCAAACAGCAGAATGTCAGTCCAGATCATTTAATTTAATCTACACAAACAGTGTTTAGACAAGGAATGCTGTTTCCCCATCTCACAGTGACATAGTGTGGAGGTTGCAGCAGCAGCATGAGGAGGCCACAGAGTGGCACAATGACAGAGTGTGGAGGTGGCAGCAGCAGCAGCATGAGGAGGACACAAAGTGGCAAGGTGACATTGCTGATGGAATGACTGACTAGGAGGAGGAGGAGCAGGAGCATCAGGACCAGCAGATAATGGGAAAAACAGACAGCTCCCTTCGGCTGAGGTGGTGGAGCCTTGACTACCTGAAATTGGGTGCATGCCACTGGGTCATGCAGCAGTTGCTGCGGCAGGCTGGACCACCACGTTGGAGCTACGGTTCTTGCAGGCCACTTTATGGTGACGCTGCATATGTTGACGCAACATTGGCACCCTGGCCACGCTTCCCCTTCTGCCCACAGATTCGACAAATGGCCATGTTCACCTCCCCCACCACCTTAACAAAAAACTGCCACACCGCCGAGTAGATGATTTTACCCCCAACACTCCGCACTGACTGACTGCTGCCGCCACTGCCTCCGCGAACCCCTGCACCACTACTTTCCAGGGCCGGTAGTAGGGATCGACCGATTATCGGTTTGGCCGATATTATCGGCCGATATTGAGGATTTTGAACGTTATCGGTATCGGCATCTATTTTGCCGATATACCGATAACATATTGGGAACACAGAACGCGCTGCTCTCAGCGCTCTCTGTGTTCCCTCCGCAGCACAGGGGAGAAGGAAGCAGTGTCTCCTCCCCCTGTGATGCTGCTGCCGCCAATGACAGGAGAGAAGATAAGAGGAGGGGAGGGGCTGTGGCCGCTGCGCCACCAATGAAGAGAAGTCTCTCAATCATTCATATACAGGAGGCGGGAGCTGCAGAATCACATAGCCGGCTCCCGACCTCTATGAGCGATAGCTGCGATCCGCGGTAGTTAACTCCTCAGGTGCCGCGGATCGCAGCTACCGCTCATAGAGGTCGGGAGCCGGCTATGTGATTCTGCAGCCAGCTCCCGCCTCCTGTATATGAATGATTGAGAGACTTATCTTCATTGGTGGCGCAGTGCGCCCCCCCCAAGCCCCCCAGTATTAATCATTGGTGGCGCAGTGCGCCCCCCCACCCAGTATTACTCATTGGTGGCAGTGGCCACAGGATCCCCTCTCCCCTGCTCCTCCAATCGGAGCCCCAGCTGTGTAATCCTGGGGCTCCGATCGGTTACCATGGCAGCCAGGACGCTATTGAAGCCCTGGCTGCCATGGTAAGCTCCATGCTGCTGTGTGCACAAAGCACAGAGCAGCAGGGACAGTGTGAGCTCCTATTCACCCTGATAGAGATCTATCAGGGTGAATAGGACAAGGGTTCTAGTCCCTAAGGGGGCTAAAAGTTAGTAAAAAAAAACAAAAAAATATTAAGTATAAATGAAAAAGACTTATAAAAAAAATACACATTAACAATAAACAAAAAAATACACATTAACAATAAACATATTAATTTTCAGCAGATTTGTGTAGGAATTTTTTTTTTTCTCAAAAATGAAAATTCCCAGAATATCGGTATAAATTATCGGCTATCGGCCTGAAAGTTCACAAATTATCGGTATCGGTATCGGCCCTAAAAAATCAATATCGGTCAATCCCTAGCCGGTAGGCTCCTGCAAAGCGGGTGGTCTACCCCGGGCACGTTTGGCTCCCAACCTGCCACTGCTGCCACCCTGCTGACTCCTGGCGACGCTACTGACTTGCTAGCTCCACCGCTTCCTTAAGCGCAAGCTGCCACCCTCTTCTCCTGATGATGATGAAGCCCCTTCATCACCCAGGTCCCAATTGTGATCGGCTACATCATCATCGAGTTCTGTCTGCACGTCACTGATGTCCTCCTCAATGCTCTCTGAGCCAAGAGCCTGACCGCTCGCAACACCAGCTCCCATGCCACTCTCCTTATCACTACTTGCCCACCTACCGGGGGAAGCAGTGGATATCTCCTCCGGATCTTGGCTGGCCAGTAGCTGCTGACTGTCCACTAGTAGCTCGTCCTCACTGTATAGTGGAGCTGAGCCCACAGCATATAATACTCCTCTGGCTGAGGGAACAGAAAAGGACAGAGGCAGGCTGAGGACAGGTGAGGGCACAGGGCCTGCTCCCGGGCCATGCCAACTAAGGGTTGTGTCTGACGAACCCACGACTCTTGGCTGGGGGTGTCTGATGTCACTTGCGACGAACTCAAAGATCCCGTCAACCATTCGAGAACCGCTGGGTTGCTGGTCAAGACACGACCGCTAGCTGACACTGGGAGCTCAGGCCTCTCGAAGTGACCTCTGCTGCCACGGCCCCTCACTCTGCTGCGACCTGTGCCTGCACCAGAAACATTCAGGCCTGTGCCCCTCACCTGTGCAAGGCCTGGCACTTCTCTGTCTGACATACTGTTAGATCAAATAAGTAAATAAGGAATTTTCCCACTTCACTACACAACGGCTAATAAGCACTTTTTACCCCCTAATATACGACAAAAAAAGGCTTTAGAGCATATATATTACTGCACCGCACAAGGGCTAATAAGACCCCAATAACAAGAACGGCTTTCTGGAATAACAGAGGTATCATCTATTGCAAACCTGAAATGAGCAGCAGTATAAAGGCAATTTGGATCTGCAGTCAGTGCAGCAAGGTGTAATAGGATTGTTCCTATTACCCAGGCTGTACACACCCCGATTAAACCCTGTTCTGCTTTAAAACTGTGGAATAATTCCTCCCTATCCTTTCCTTATAGTTCTAATGCTCTTTCCCTGAACTTCTATTGAGCGAAATATACGTTTTCAAGTCTTCCCTAGCACTGTCCCTAGCGCCTGCTGACGTCTCTCCCTGCACTAAGTACACTGGAAAATGGCAGAATCCAAGATGGCTGAGGCTATTTATAGGGCTGTGACATCACAGGGCTGGCTGCTGATTGGCTGCGTGCTTGGCATTGTGGGTGATCCCTCGTTCCCAGAGTTCCTTGCGCCATGTCCTAACGTGCAGCAGCCATTTTAGGAAACAATGTGATTCGTTACCACAAAGCGTGAGGAAATTTGGATTCAGTGCAAATTGAATAATTTCTGAAATTCGGATCAAATTCCACTTCGTCAGCTTTGATTCACTAATCTCTAGTCCACGCTAACTGAACTCATCGCCCCTTATTGACACTCTTTATACTGTAACCTAATGTGAATTTGAAATATTTGAGAATGAATGAGCTTACGCAGGCTAAGTGTATAAATATATTTACTAAGTGATTAAATATACGATAACACAAACAAATCACATACTGAATAATAAAAAGTAAATAGACATCACTCGCCTAAAGGCTCATGCACACGACCGTATGTATTTTGCGGTCCGCAAAAACTAAACCACAAAAAAATGCAGACGACGTTCGTGTGCATTCCGTATTTTGCAGAACGGAACAGCTGGCCCCTGATAGAACAGTAATATCCATGTCCGTAATGCGGACAATAATAGGATGCGTTCTATTTTTTTGCGGAACGGACATACGGAAATGGAATGCACATGAAGTAACTTCCGTTTTTATTTTTGCAGACCCATTGAAATGAATGGTTCTGCATACAGTCCGCAAAAAAACCAGAACGGACATAGAAAAAAAAATACGCTCGTGTGCATGAGCCCTGAATATGCAACATGCAATATGGGGTGGCACTCCGGTTGCCATGTCGTAGCACATGGGCAACACCCCAGGGTGTACAAGAAATAGGGCAAATGAACACTTACATCCTACCTAGAATGAAGTCTTCAATGGAGTGCCCTGAGGGAATGTGTGTCACGGAGTTTAAACCTTTTAGCCCCTCCTCCAGTGTGCAGCTCACATGTCTCTGAGATCACTCAGGAATGTGGTCTTATCAGCACAATGGGGGATGGCTACTAGATTACAAGGCCCCTCATTACACAGAATGGTAATAATGAAAGGGAACAGAATTAAAGGGACAGAACCAATCAGTACTTAAAAAATACTCTTACAATACAGATACATATTATATATCAAACCGACTGACAAAATAGGGAACTCCCTTTTTGGCTATTGATTTTGGTGTCGCAGTCGGTTTAAATATTTAAGGAATAAGGGGCTGCAGTTTGCACAAACTTTTGAGAAAGTCATTTTTTTTTCAGTTTTCCCCTACTTAAAAGAAAAAAAATTGCTACAAAACATACTAACAAATAAAAAAAAGTTATAGCCGATAAACAACCACGTGCGCTAAATCCTAAAAAAAAGTGTCTGGTCGTTGAGGCCCTTTCAGGCCTGGTCTTTAAAGGGTTAACTAATGAGCGCTTCCCCCGCTTGTAAGGTAGAAAGTGCTTACTGGTTCCTGCATGGCGCCTGTCGCACAGATATAACCTATTACTGAGGGACAGGAGGCGGTAATAACCAAAGATCGCCGCCCTCTGCAGTGAATAGGAGGCGGGGGATGGCCGCTTTTATTTCATTGTATGTTATTTTATGCTTCCATTGCATAAATTATCGTTCCTACTTTCGCAGTCGAAATCTGCAGCTGTAAGCGGTGGGTTTGTATGATGTCATACAGTGACTGGCTGGCTTCACCTGCCCGTCCATTCTGCATTGTTCACTCCCATCACTTTGCTTCGGCCTGTGTAATAGGCCCCTTGAAATAAAACAATGTGATAATGGGGCCCCCATACCAAGACCTAATAGCCCCAGACCTGCATGCAGTGTATTCCTAACAGGCAGAGGCGTACACAGATCTTATAGGGCCCCATAGCACAACTTAGTATGGGCCCCTTGCATAGGGTGGCCACTGGCTTCATCCTAGAAAGCCGGAACTCGCCGGCCACGCCCCTAAACCCCGCCTACAACATCCCAAACCACGCCTCCAAACCACGTGAAGCCACGCCTTCGCCTCCGTGAAGCCACGCAAACCCCCCTCCCCCGGCTGGAAAAAACACAGGGGAGGAGAGGGTAGAATTTTCAGACCGGAAGGTGAGCTGGGGGCAGCCCGGGGCGCTTCTCTCCCCCTCAGTCAGCCACAGGGAGCCACGTCTGCTGCTCTAGTGACTGACTGGGGGGTGAGAGAAGCCTCGGTCAGTTGCTGCAGCTCACTCTCAGACAGCGCAGTGCTGCTGTCTAAGTGTGAGCTACTGAAAGGGTGGACATCCCTGAGTCCGCGCCGGACGGAGGACCGGGAGCCAGAAAACCGGACGTCTGGCCACCCTACCCTACCCCTGCACCTCGTCTCCCAGGGTATGCGCGTCAATCACTACCAGGCAATGCAGAACATGCGCAACACCCCAGATTTCTGACAAGTTTATGTGTTTGTTTTTTTTATCAAGTGGAACACATTCAATACAGCTGCAATAAAGCATTGAGCTCCCCCTTGTGGCGGCCGCATCAAAATGCACTGTTTTCAAGCAGGGAACAGAACCTCCGCGGACCCCATAGCAGTCACGTGGTCTGCCTCTTTTGCAGGTACACCCCTGCTAACAGTCTGCGCCTCACTGGCGCGGCCTGCTGGTCACTGTCAGTATAGTACAGAATAATGCATTTAGTGCAAGGTATCTTAGAAGTAGTCAAAAGACTGCCTGTCAAAGTCCCCTTGTGGGACTAGTAAATGGTTAAAAAAAAAAATGCCTTCAGCTGCCGAGCGCACATGTAACAGGTCAGCCAGTGTCACAGGTACAAAACTGCTGACAGATGCCCTTTAATGAGAGGTTGTCACAGCCCTGCCCCTTTTACCTATTCTCATCTGAGACATGGCACATTCACAGCATGTCTGATAGATGCAGGTCCCACCTCTGACCTGCACTTATCTCTAGAACTGGGGCCCCCCAAGTCCATCCCATCACTGTGAATAGGGCGGTTTCCGTAACTCTTGAGGCAGCATCCAGTGGGACCAGGTCCGGGGCCCCCAGCTCTAGAGACAGATGTGGGCCCCAGAGGTCTCATGCAGATGGTGCACCGGATCTGTCCGTGGCGTAAAATTAGGGTATGTTCCACCCTCAGAGTTCGTCACGGATTTTGCCATGGATCTCGCGGAAGATTTGCAGCAGATTTCACCCTATGCATTGCATAAAAATCTCATCCATTTTTTTTCTTCTCCTTGCGGCAGGTATGACGTGCCAAGCTCGCAGCTCCTACGTGGAGCATGAGGTGCTCTGGGGTCACCGCTTCATGCCGGTCCTTACCTTAGAAGAAGGCTTCTACGAAGTGGATTACGACACTTTCCATAACACAGATGAGACGCCAACCCCTACCTCCAGCGCCAAAGAGCTGGCGGAGCTGAACGAGAAGGGTGAGGTCCTCACCTCCACCACCAGCAGAGGCAACCAGACCTCCAGCAGTGACTCACAGGAAAGGTCGGAGGCCGAGAATGTTCCGGTCATCTCCAACGGGGACGTTGGTAAAATAAAGATGGACGGTTGTGAGTGATGATAATGAAACGGGGGGAAAACAGTGAAGTTTTTGCCAGAAACAGACGGACGGACGGACGAAGAAGGTTGTTTACTTGAGAGCTACGATAATGATCTCCAAGTACGATCATTAGACTGCATGCGTTCTGTGCGGCCTAGGCGGCCATCTTGTCGGCTGGAATGCTATCAGGTGACATCAGAAAGACCGATCCTCTCACTTCTAGATAATATCAGATGAGTCCTGCCCTGCCGTGCCGAGGTCAGAGGCCATTGCAAAGAGCATTTAAAGGGGTTGTTCCAGATCTCTCAGACTGGCGGGACTCACGTTGGTGATCATTATACGTAGGGCTCATTCAGACGAACGTGAGGGCCCCGGCCTGTATTGCGGACCACAAACGATGGGTCCACAATATATGGGCACCGGCCATGTGCACTCTGTGCTGCGAATGCAGATCCATTGACTTGAATGGTTCCGCGATCCACAAAACAAGTCAAAGGGTAGGACATGTCTTATTTTGACCAGGCACGGATCGGAAGCCCACGGCAACACTCCTCACCACCATAGATAAGACATGTCCTATCTTTTGACGTATTTTGTGGATCGCAGACCTATCCAAGTCATCTGCAGCTCGGAGTGCGCGCGGCCAGTGTCCGTATATTGCGGACCCACCGTTTGCGGTCTGCAGCACGGGCACAGAGCCCTTACGTTTATCTGAATGAGCCCTAAGGCTACAGTCATAGATAAACAGCCATGAAGAATGGACACACTGTTTTTCATGGCCATTTTTTTTTTTTTTTACCAGTTTTGCATCCGTATCCTGGGCATTTTTAACCCTCAGAGGACCCTGAGATTTTCCATTTTTGCGTTTTCATTTTTCACTCATAGTCCTAACTTTTTTATTTTTCCGTTCACATAGCCTTATGAGGGCTTATATTTTGCGGGACAAGTTGTACTTTCTAAT
The DNA here is from genome assembly GCF_905171765.1 of Bufo bufo. Lineage (NCBI taxonomy): Eukaryota > Metazoa > Chordata > Amphibia > Anura > Bufonidae > Bufo > Bufo bufo. The sequence continues at coordinate 30,117,845 of NC_053389.1, read as the reverse complement.
GGCGTCATTTACGCTTGCATACCATGTAGTGGGAAGCGGGAAAAAAATCCAAATGGGGTAGAATTGGGAAAAAATGCAATTCTGACAAAGGTTTTTATTTGTTTATTTTACACCGTACATTATATGGTAAAATTGACCGGTTATCTTCATTCTCCAGGTCAGTACGGTTACAGCGATAACACACAAAAAAAAAATTCTAATCTTTAAGAAAAAAAAATATAAAATTTTATGACCATATTCTGACCTCTATAACTTTTTTGCAGGGCGATCTGTACTTTTCAGTGATATCAGTTTGAAGTGTGCCTGACTTTTTGATCACGTTTTACAAAAAATGGTGAATTGACAGTTTTTCTGTTTTTTTTTCCCGTTACGCCATTTGCCGTATGCCATTAATATTGTTTTATTTTAATTGTATGGGCATTTTCGCACGCGGCGATGCCCATGATGTTTTTTATTTTTATCGGTTAAGTATTTATATTTTTAGGAAATGGGGGTGATTTGAACTTTTTTGATTTGTAAAAACTTTTTTTTAAATTACCCTGGGTGACAATCATCAATCATTAGATTGCCCACTGTGTTCATTGATGGCTATATAGCCATCACTGAAAACTTAATTTTCAATATAACAATACAGTGCTGCCACCTAGTGGCCTGTATTGGTATATTCCTCTAATAGACTCCGAAGCTGGCTTTGGGCTATTAGAGCAGTGTAACAGGTTCCCCGATCTCAGCCGGGGAACGCTGTTACCAGAGCGGAAACACGCGGATTCTGCTTCTGGACCGCCCTGATGCCGTGGTCAAATGTGAAAGGGAAAATGTATGCGATCAGCCTTATTTAAATCCCAACCCCTGCAGTATACATAATGTCCCCTATAGTGGCCCCCAGCTGTAATGAGTTTGGGGGGAGGGGGGGGGTTTAAGCCACTTGCACACGCAGAGGCAGTCACTCCTCTCTTGATGCTGTAGGACTATGCACTCCTGGCATGATCGCTAGGGGCACATGGTGACATCATCACACTTGGGCATCTTACACACGAACGTTGTTCATCCATTCCGTGCATTGGGGACTGGGACGTGCGGCGGCCGGGACGGATCGAGACCTATTCAACTTGAAAGGTTCCGTGATCCGTCCGCACCACAAAAAAAATATAACAAGTTCTATTTTTTTACGGTGCGGCAGCACGGACAAACACCACGGAAGCGCTCCGTAGTGCTTCCGATCCATCTCCGTGAATGGGGCGCAATACGGCCACGGGCACACAGCGTTCATGTGCAAGAGGCCTTGAGCAGAGGTCCTTCTGCATCAAGAGATGTTTCTGCGTATGCAAGTGGAGGAGGTAAGTACCGGCATTTTTATTTTTTATAATCTAACCCATAAAAGGCCATTTTGCGCAAGTGTAACCGTTTTTAGCGACCATTAGACGGGTGCAGTCCTGTCTAACAGCTGTTAAAAATGGTCATTGATTTTAGTAGGGTCTGTCTGACCGTGAAAATAGCAAAAAATAGGACATGTCAAATGTTTTTACAGCGTCTATTTACAGATCGTTTAAAAAAATATATATAAAAACACCTATGTGAATAGCCCCATTGACTTCAATGGTTTCTAAAAGCAGCAGTGTTCACTGTCATGTGAGTGGAGCCTTACCAGATCCCAGGCTCGTTCGCTCCCAGCCTCCGCTGTTTGTCTCGGATTCCACCATGAAAACTTCCCGATTGACGCTGCTGCAGCCAATCACTGGTCGCTGCTCTCCTTGCGTCATGTCAAAAAATGGTCACGTGACACAAGGGGAGGCGATCACCGCTGACACCAGTGATTGGCTGCAGCAGCGTCAAACAGGGAATTTACATGGAAGGATGCGAGACGAGCAGGAAGCCATGCTGGAGTCAGCTTCGGGGATCAGGTAGAGTAGTCTCACCAACGCGGGTCCCGCCCGTCTGGAAATTAGCGAACAAACCCTTTAAGAAAAAAAATAAAACCTGTGAAGTGTCGTCCTCTTTTGTCAACCATTTTTTAGTAATATCTTTTTCTGGGAAAGTTGGGTTACAGCCAGTCATGGACCCATCACAGCTTCCACTGCAGCGACTACCCAACGTTCCCAGCATCCTGAACAACAAACCTGACTACTTGGAAGGATTCATCCACTGGGCACTTTGCCATGGAAAGCTGGTTGGTGGCAATATCTTGTCCATTTCTGGGAAAGCTGGGTGACAACCAACACGTCCATCGTCACAGCCCTCACTGGGAAGTTTACTAGACTCCTGAAAAGAAAATCTGGCTATGGCATCGGACACCTCTGTCCATTTAGTTGACAGGTCACATGGGTATCATATTAGCAGCCATATTGTTCATCACCCAGCTTTCCCAAAAGCAGATAGGACTTTGATGCAACACAAGGGAGTGAATTGTACAGACACCAGTGGCGCTGGAGTCCAGGAAAGCTGGGTGACAACTGATGGACGCATTTGTACTCATCCCCCTTTCCCAAAAACAGATGAACACAATTTTTTGTATCTTGACAAAGAGTCCAACCTGTGGCTCTCCAGCTGTTGTGAAACTACAACTCCCATCATACCCCGACAGCCACAGGTTGGAGGACGACTCAAAGGACTTCATGAGAGTTTTTGGGGACGCAGGTCGTGACGAGGTTAGGAGCACGCGCTGCTTGGTCATTCCAGTCTGCAGCCACAGCGCTCGCCAGGGCACAAAGCAGCCATTTTTTTTCCCCCCTTACATTTCCATCTCCTGACAGCAAGCAGAGATCTTAAAACTGTGATGAACTGAACCAAAGTCTATTAGAAAGTAGCAGGACTTCTCCTGATGCTGTGTAGCCATTCTTCTAGGATTTGCTTCTCTGAGAGCACAATGATAACAGGCCATACCTGTAACGCCATAATGTGACCACAGTAATACGAGAAGGAAGAGGTGGGCAAAGGTAAGTGGCCAGCATAAGTACTAGCGCCAAACCTGCAGTAAACCTGGAATCCGATTGGCTCCTATGAACAGAGCGTGGACCAGCAGGTGGCGGATTACAGGGACAAAGTACAGACTGTAGCTGAATCCGCAATCACAAAACCCTGCACTGGACAGAAATCTGCCGGTAGTGCAGGCTCAGGCTTTGGGCCTGTAACTTCGAGGGACTGAATCTCCGCACTGAAGAAAGATAATAAAATACGGATTTCACATATTGAAGCCGACAACAGAGGGCCTTCAATAACTGTCTCCTTACGCGATCATACACAATAGAAGACCTAATAACCCCCACCATTGTTTAACCCTTTATCATCCCAGACTATCATTTATGAACGTATATTTTCATACCGCAGTGACATATTTCACAGACTGTTTATCAGCAGGTCCTCCATTCTGGGTGACTTACATTGGACTGGCTGTAGAAATCAGGTTGGTTTTAGGCACAGAAATTCTGCAGAACCACGGGGCTCAGGGATACCGTTTGATACCGGCCTACCTTGGTAACTACATTTCCATTAGAAGGTTCAGACGAATGTCCAAAACCTCAACCTATGTTATTCCAATGTGCAAAAAAATAAGCTTTTTGCAGGATTTCTGTTTGTGAGTGTTCTATTGCCAAGTAAGCGTTGCTGCAGTTCACACTATGAACACCAGGTGGCAGCAGAGAAACTAGAAACGCTGATCTCGCCCTTTTTTAGCCTATTATAATGCACTGTGAAGATATAATCGTTTGCTGATTGCGCATTGATCGCCTGTCTCCTCTCTGTGTCTTGCATCTGTCCTGGAGATCCAATAAAGATTTAATATACAAGTGGCTTATGTTTTTTCACATGTGAACCCCCCACCGGAGTCATGTTATTTCTTACAGTGAACTGGCCTCACACCTGGAAAGTTAGTTCTATGGCGTGGACGGGCCTGGCAGGGAAATACCTATCTGCCAAAAATAAAATAAATCAGAGGAACAGCCCAGTCCGGGTTTCTTTTTTTTTTTTATTGACATAGAAATAAATGTACTAGGTGCTCTCTTCCCATTGCCGAGCAGCACAGATCATCAGGTTCACGTGGACGACTCCAGCTGACATTTCCCAATTCAAGTCAACATTATTCCAGACTAATGGGAGCAAGAAGAGTCCATTTCACTACAGACGTCCAGCTTTATATTTTACCGGGGTAGGTCCCTGCTTCTCTCTGCTCGTCCCACTTCTCCACCTACAAAAAGACATAAGGAATAGTATGAAAGGAGGCAAAAATCAGAAAGACTAGGATTAATCTGTATGCTGGATTCAGCACTCCTCCTGCCAATCTATCCGTATAAACCAGCTTGCAAATTAATGGCACTTTACAAAATCAGGACACCCGTCAGACAGACCTGTGGTACGAGTTCCTCCCCAGCTTAGAGGCGGTCTGACAGCACTAGATGAGGGCTGGGAAGAACAGAACATACCCCTTCATTCAACTTTTCTCATCAGGAGCAGTGAGAATATGAAGTTTTATTCTGCCAGACTGCCCAGGAAGCAGTTTCACTGTGACATCCTCACAGCCCCTTCCTGCCTGACCTAAGCTGACGAAGGGGAAGTGTTTGTCCCCAAAACTCGTTGTTTACATGGTCATGCGCTTTCTCCAAATAAAATATCTAAATTGAAGTCCCACGTCCATTTCCATCAGCGAATCCGCGCCACTGCAGCAACTTTCTTCGCTTCCTGCCTTGTGTTAGATCTGCTGGCTGGATGCTACAGCTGCCAATCAGACCAGAGGGGAGGGGCTGTAAGCACTTCAGTGGAGCCCCGCCTCCTGGGCACATGCAGGAGAAGAAACTGGCAGAATAAAACTTCATATTCACACTACAAAATGATAATAAACCACTCCACAACTCTAACTTAGTGCCGTCAGCAGGTTAGTATGGTCAAAACTCCTGACAGATTCCCTTTAAAGCGGTTGGCCCACAGACAACAAGTATCACCTATCGACAGGAAAGGTGACAACTGTATGATTGCTGGGGGTCTGACCACTGGGACCAACAAAATCATGACAACAGGGGTCCCACCGAGTGGTCACATCAGCTCCATTCAGTGTCTGTGAGACTGGCTAACTCCATGCGCTGTACCTGCCTGACCACGGGGCGGAGGGTCACAGGACGGCTGTTCTCATGGAGGTCACAGCAGTCTGACATGAAACTGACGGTGTTAGGACCACTAACTTTACATCTGATTTTAGAAAGTACAAGTGGAAAACCAGGTCAAACACTGTGCTGAGCCGCGGTAACCAGAGCGAATTATAGGGAATCCGCCACCTCCTCTTACTGCAGGAAACCTATGGCAATGCTGTGCAACAGGATTAAACTATACCTTAGTCTGGGCTCGTGGTCTCTGAAAATACCAGAAAAATACATTTGGAATAAAAGTTAGGACCAAAGTGCTCAGCAGGGCATCAGCAACGGATCAAGGAGCCCGGCACGCCTCTCCCCCGAGTCCAAGACCGCCCAATCTACCTCCTCTGCAACCTCTCATACCTCTTTTGAACTCTGTATCGTTAGTGGTTGCTTCAGCGAAATCTAACGCAAGCGCCAACGATGCGGACAGAGTATAAAAGAAGTATGTGACATCGCAGAGGAGGGGCGGACCAGAAGGAGGGGTCTTAGGCTCTGGTGGAGAGGCACGCTTGGGCTCTTGGACGGCTTGGGCCCCTTGAACCGTTAGGGACGCCCCGCTCGGCACTTTGGACCTAATTCACTTACCAAACAAAGTTCCTTTTGGCAGATCCCCTTTTCCGGTACTTGTAATCATGTCACACAGCACTATTAGCATTGCCATGGGCTTCATACAGTAAGAGGAGGGGACAGACTCCAGTAGAGGTTGTGGCTGGAATATACCATTAGTTTCCAATATATGGGGGTGCCCCTTACAGCGCTGGTTTAGTTCTGCATTCCCTTCAGTTTCTTCCTGCTCCAAGTCACCAGATGGGAACTGGCTCCATTCATACAAAGCTCTGAAGGGGAGGGTGGTGGGATCACTGAGGACCAGTACTGGGAGGGGGGGCAGGAAAGAACTTCAAACCCGGCCTCAACACATGACATGAACGACGGTCATTCATATGAGTGGCCATCACGTAATACTGTATTGGTATGGCTGGTGGGCGAGACAGGCGGCTGCATTATATATATAAACGTTATATTACTGGAGACGCTCAAACGAGAACATTTAAACCTGATGGAGTGTGAAGAAGAACCAGGGTGAACATGGCAACTCTCCAGATGCTAAATAAAAAAAAACACAACATGCAAGTATTCAGCATCACCTACCCACGAGTTGGGGCACATGGAGCTGTAGACACGGCGGTACCATTGACATGGGTAGGGGTCCTTGCCTTTAGCGTTCAGAGACTTCTCACATCGATGAAAATCTAAGCAGAAAAAACAAGATTTCAGTAAGTCCATGGTTTAGCGAGATCACAGTACCTGCAGTCACCACTAGTGGGAGCTTGGGAGGGACTTACTGTGGACAGGTATATAATTGCCCGGGCCAGAGGCCGCACCTCCCCCCGTGATCGGGCCAGAGGCCGCACCTCCCCCCGTGATCGGGCCAGAGGCCGCACCTCCCCCCGTGATCGGGCCAGAGGCCGCACCTCCCCCCGTGATCGGGCCAGAGGCCGCACCTCCCCCCGTGATCGGGCCAGAGGCCGCACAACAGGGTCCTAGAGCCACCTTTCAATTGTACAGTTCCCCCAATAAACTTATTTTTTGGCTCTATTATTGAGTATGAATATGAGCTTTTATTCTGCCAGGCTCTGCTCAATGTGTGCAGGAGGCGGAGCTTCTCTGACGTGCTATCTCCAGAGACAGCTGTAGCGGCCTCCTGGTGGGATCCTACAGCTGTAGCGGCCTCCTGGTGGGATCCTACAGCTGTAGCGGCCTCCTGGTGGGATCCTACAGCTGTAGCGGCCTCCTGGTGGGATCCTACAGCTGTAGCGGCCTCCTGGTGGGATCCTACAGCTGTAGCGGCCTCCTGGTGGGATCCTACAGCTGTAGCGGCCTCCTGGTGGGATCCTACAGCTGTAGCGGCCTCCTGGTGGGATCCTACAGCGGTCACTCAGGGCAGAGGGCGAGTGCAGCGATGCAGCACAATGCAGAGGGCAAAGTAAAGCTCCAGCTCCCTGGTAGAGTAAAGCGTCATTCACATCACTCCTGATGAGAAGAGCTCCATAGATTGTTTGTACTGCTCTCCGCATCCCCTGCCTAGCACTGTCAGCAGTATAGCATGGTCAAAACTGCTCACAGGCTCCCTTTAACCCCTTAGATGCCATGGTCAATAGCAACCACAGCATCTAAGGAGTCTGACAGAGTGAGGGCGCTCGCCCTGCCAGCTCAGAGGCAAGACCATAGGGTGCCGCTGGGCTTCCATGGCAGCAAGGGGACTGATAAAGGCCGGAAGACCCAAGAGGCATGTCCTAATACAGGGATGCTCAACCTGCAGCCCTCCAGCTGTTGCAAAACTACAATTCCCAGCATGCCTAGACAGCCTAAAGCTATTAGGGCATGCTGGGAGTTGTAGTATTGCAACAGCTGGAGGGCTGCAGGTTGGGCATCCCTGTCCTACTAGATTGCCTAATGCCAAGTATTTAAAAGAATCATAGAAAAAAATAAAATAAAATCACTACTCCAAAATGGTGAAAAAAAATGCAACTCTTCCCACAACCCCCCATAAATTATCTGTACTAGGAAATCATGTGAAGCTTCAGAAGCCTCACACATGACATTACCCAGAACCAAAAATATACCAGGGTCACGTGACCCCTCTCAGCCAACAGGAAGCTCTGAAAAGTTGACGCGTGTAATATGATCCTCTCAAAACAGCTGATTGGCAGCAGCAATCAAATGATCTGCCTTAGCCAATGTCTTGTAGGATTAGCTCAGCTGAATGGAATGGTGCCTTCCCCGTTCTAGGACTTTTAAGCCATATGCAAATGAGCAATTAAGTGCACAGAGGGCTGGCCCAAGCCACTCTGTGCACCCTTGCCCCTTCCAATTCCTCAACCTCGCTTTCCTTCTTGATTGATGAAGGTCACCTTGCCTGGATCTGTCACTCAAGAAGGTTCTAGCAAAGGAAACAGAAGGCGCAAGGATGAGCAGTGGCTTGGGCCCGCCCCCAGTGCACTTAACTGCTCATTTGCATATTACTTTAAAGTACTTTTTCTCCCAGAATGAAGCAACAGATCTGAAAGTGGAAGGTTTCATTACATTCAGCTGAGCAGGTCCTACAAGGCATGGTGCCCGGTGTCATTGGCTGGAGCGGTGCCTTGGACCATGCACCGCCGGATGTAAACAGTCCACAGACATGGAGAAAGCAGAGGCAGCGAGAGGACTGCAGGTTAGTACAAATCCTCTGCTTCAGGGGGCAGGCTGCAGGCACTTGCTAAAATATAATAATTAGAGAAAAACCCCCTTTAAATGCCGCCTTCAATACTGATCAATTTTTTTTTATAAAACTCTGGCCTATCACCAGGACCTGTTCCAGCTGCGGCATGCTGGGAGTAGTAGTGTCACCACTATTGCAGAGGCTTAGTTTAGAATGTAATCCTGTGCCGAGGACTTCTGGGGAATCAGTGCAGGGACAGGAGTAGTTGCCGTGCGGCGGCCATAGTGCGATCGCAGACGTGCACGGCTCACGGATGTTAATGATTAATCTTTATAGTTGGCAGCTCCTTCGCAGACCTGAAACCAGACAACGTAGAAAACCAGCAGGGAGACCAGGGTGTCCGGCCATCACTGGGAGCAGAGGGAGGCGACAGGAGAAACTATAAGTCTCTGTTCACATACATCGTGCAGAGACGGGGACAGATTGTCAGTCATGTGACTGCAAAACTACAACTGAATGGGAGCCATGAAAAGCGCAGGCGCCAATAGGGGCATGTGCCAGGACCATGAACCAGCTTGCTGTAGAACTACAAATACCAGCACGCACTGACAGCAGGAGGGAGACACCCAGGTGGGCACACCCCTGTGTTATAAAGGTGGCCACATACGTCAGATGTACAGGCTATGTAGCCGGCTGCAGAGGGCTGTTATGTCAGAGGGCGATTCAGTTTAATATTTTATCATCGTCGAATCCCAAGAGCCATGACTATTTTTTCTTCTACTTTTACAGCAATGTGTGGGATAAGTGAAATAACCCAGGATGTCAGAGAAGCACTTTTTCTTTATTTTTGCCAAATTCCCACAAGGGAACCTGTGATCAACTGATTGCTGACATAATCCATCTAGTACGTAAATGGTTGTACTGGTCTGCTAACAAGCTCAAACAGCTCCCACAGTCCTGGTGACCAGCATCCAGGTGGCCTCTTTATTACAAGGTACTGTCTCTGCCCAGACCAGGAGAAGGAGAACTGGTGTCACGGAGCCCATTAAGTGTCCTGCCATTCACAGTCGCCTTAGTTTGCAGTGGTGGATGAGAAGCATGGACTGCTACAGTCAGGAAACGTATGGTCTTCAGCGCTGAATCCAGGTTCTGTTCGGGACCCAACAACGGTCGGATCTGAGTGTGCAGGCCTCGTGGTGAGAACTTCAATCCTGCCTTTGCTGTGGAGCGACACTCTGCCCCGACTGCTGGTGAGATGATCTGGGAGCCACTGCATACAACAGACGAGGGACACTAACAGCTCAGCGATATGTGCAGAACGTCCTGCGCCCATGTGTTCTTATGGCAGAGCTTAAAACATCCAACTGTGTCTCCTCCCGGCTCCGGGCTAGAGGCCCCGGCTCCTCCCGGCTCCGGGCTAGAGGCCCCGGCTCCTCCCGGCTCCGGGCTAGAGGCCCCGGCTCCTCCCGGCTCCGGGCTAGAGGCCCCGGCTCCTCCCGGCTCCGGGCTAGAGGCCCCGGCTCCTCCCGGCTCCGGGCTAGAGGCCCCGGCTCCTCCCGGCTCCGGGCTAGAGGCCCCGGCTCCTCCCGGCTCCGGGCTAGAGGCCCCGGCTCCTCCCGGATCCGGGCTAGAGGCCCCGGCTCCTCCCGGATCCGGGCTAGAGGCCCCGGCTCCTCCCGGCTCCGGGCTAGAGGCAGCACAACAGGGCCCTAGAGCCTCCATTCAATTTTACAGTTTTCCCAAAGTTTCTCTTTCCTCTAATACTGCAATCACTTCCCTCTATCATCATTATAGTCACACATAGGAAGCTTCTTTCCAACATCTCCTTCTTGGTGCATCATTATTTTTTTATTCATTTTATGTACTGCAGTTTATAATGTCAGGCTGTAAGGACACTACTGACAGCCATATTGGAGCCTAATAGGCTTCTCTACCGAGCAGGTTCGGAGGACGTGGTCAGGCCCTTCCTGATCAGCGTCCCTCCATTTGTTCACCTAGTTGAATGCAGAAGGTGCTATTGATTGTATCATCTAAGGCAGGGGGAGGCAACCTCCGTCCCTCCAGCTGCTGTGGAACTACTACTCCCAGCATGCATACTTACTCTGCTCTTCTCCGAACTCCTGTATAAATGAATGGAGCATGCTGGGAATTGTAGTTTTTACAGCAGCTGGAGTGCCAAAGGTTGCTGATCCCTGATCTAAGGAGTTAAATTGCCAGTAGCAGAATATTGTACTTATATTGCAAAGAGATCTTGCTTAATAATAGTCTGTTTTATTCAATAAATAATTACAAAAAAAAAGTAGCAGAGCTCCCCTATATACTACAGCCAGCTCCCACTGCCAGGGCATAAACACACACCTGCTGGGCGCTCCACCCTCACCACTGAAAGGGGTTCTACGCTTTGCTTATATGGAGAGCATAGGTCATCAAGATCAGATCAGCAAGGATCCAAAACTTGGCACCCCACAGATCAACTGTATAAAGAGAATGCACTGCTCATGGGTCATCAATACAGGAAAAGCGGAGAACCCCTTTAACTATATCGAGGTGTAGAAATAGATAATTTACACTAAATTATTCTGGTAGTTATTGGAAACAGAACGAACAGCTGCGCTCCAAGTATGGGGGGGGGGGGGGGCAGGATCAGTACAGGATAAGTAATGTAATGTATGTACACAGTGACTGCACCAGCAGAATAGTGAGTGCAGCTCTGGAGTATAATACAGGATGTAACTCAGGATCAGTACAGTATAAGTAATGTATGTACACAGTGACTCCACCAGCAGAATAGTGAGTGCAGCTCTGGAGTATAATACAGGGTGTAACTCAGGATCAGTAGAGGATAAGTAATGTAATGTATACAGTGACTGCACCAGCAGAATAGTAAGTGCAGCTCTGGAGTATAATACAGGATGTAACTCAGGATCAGTAGAGGATAAGTAATGTATGTACACAGTGACTCCACCAGCAGAATAGTAAGTGCAGCTCTGGAGTATAATACAGGATGTAACTCAGGATCAGTAGAGGATAAGTAATGTAATGTATACAGTGACTGCACCAGCAGAATAGTGAGTGCAGCTCTGGAGTATAATACAGGATGTAACTCAGGATCAGTACAGGATAAGTAATGTAATGTATGTACACAGTGACTGCACCAGCAGAGTAGTGAGTGCAGCTCTGGAGTATAATACAGAATGTAACTCAGGATCAGTACAGGATAAGTAATGTATGTACACAGTGACTGCACCAGCAGAGTAGTGAGTGCAGCTCTGGAGTATAATACAGGATGTAACTCAGGATCAGTACAGGATAAGTAATGTAATGTATGTACACAGTGACTGCACCAGCAGAGTAGTGAGTGCAGCTCTGGAGTATAATACAGGATGTAACTCAGGATCAGTACAGGATAAGTAATGTATGTACACAGTGACTGCACCAGCAGAGTAGTGAGTGCAGCTCTGGAGTATAATACAGAATGTAACTCAGGATCAGTACAGGATAAGTAATGTATGTACACAGTGACTGCACCAGCAGAATAGTGAGTGCAGCTCTGGAGTATAATACAGGATGTAACTCAGGATCAGTAGAGGATAAGTAATGTATGTACACAGTGACTGCACCAGCAGAATAGTGAGTGCAGCTCTGGGGTATAATACAGGATGTAACTCAGGATCAGTACAGGATAAGTAATGTAATGTATGTACACAGTGACTGCACCAGCAGAATAGTGAGTGCAGCTCTGGGGTATAATACAGGATGTAACTCAGGATCAGTACAGGATAAGTAATGTAATGTATGTACACAGTGACTGCACCAGCAGAATAGTGAGTGCAGCTCTGGAGTATAATACAGGATGTAACTCAGGATCAGTAGAGGATAAGTAATGTATGTACACAGTGACCACCAGCAGAATAGTGAGTGCAGCTCTGGAGTATAATACAGGATGTATCTCAGGGTCAGTACAGGATAAGTAATGCAATGTATGTACACAGTGACTGCACCAGCAGAATAGTGAGTGCAGCTCTGGAGTATAATACAGGATGTAACTCAGGATCAGTACAGGATAACATAATGTTGTAGACCTATATGTGAGCGGTGTACACTCATGCGCCTAAAGGACACTGGGGTCAGACACGGTCACTGAACACTTTTCTTACCCAGGTAGTTCTGGACGCAGTGTTTGGTCTGATTTTGATTTGGAAACCGGGCGTCAAATGGAGCCGTTTTGTAGTTCTCAATCTTCTCGCGGATGTCGTCTCCCATACTGCCGGCTGGAAATACTAGAAGAAAAGACAATGTCGGCTTCATGTCACTGTCACACACAGAGGACACCGGCTCCGCAGCACTACACATCAGTCACCACGTCCTCCGCTCCTCATACCCACAGCTTAATAAAAGGGGGAAAAAAAGATCCAAATGATCTCCGTGTATTCTACCACCCTGTAATTAAGAAGGTGGGGGCCCTTCCCCTTCAGCTGATGTCACCTTGCCACTTCCCCGGTGCACGAATAAAGGAAATGGAGGTCCTGAGACTGCATGGACTAAGTGAGAGCCCCCCCCCCCCCCCCCAATCTGGAAAGTGGACAATCCCTCTAAGAATGGCCATGCAGAACTTCCTCTTTATTTATAGTGACCTACACAGCAGAGGTCAGCAAACCCCAGGGGACTGCAATGGCGGTGGAACTACAATTCCCAGCAAGCTCCATTCATTTCTTTAGACCTTAATAAGGACGGCCAAGCACATGAGCATGCTGGGAGTTGTAGTTTCACAGCGGCAGAGTACTGGAGATTGCTGACCCTTGATTACGGCAGCAGTTTTCCTGTAATTTTTGCAATATTTAGTAAATTGTAAAGGTAAGAAGCCTGCGCCCGGGGCCAATATTACTGGGGTGACACTGGAAGCGGCTGCGCTGCTTTGTGGGGCGATAACTGCAGCAAATACCAGCTGTAATAGTCACATAACCGTACAGAACCACGTGACTGACATGACAGCGCTATATACCACTGTGAAGGACTGCACCCCAACTCTTCAGCCTCCCGGACACTGCCCCTCCCGTCCTCACCAGGCCCCTGCACCCCTATGAATACCCTCCTGTACCTACTGCACCCCCGGCATCCCGGAACACCAGTCCCCGGCCTCTCACCTCAAGCTCTCACACCGCACACCCGCCTCAATGTCACAGCTACCAGGGACCGGAAGTGCGGCTTTTCTGAAAGGAAATACGTCACTCTATCTAAGGGCACGGGAGAAGGGCATTGCGGGCTCGACGCACAAAGCGTGGTGACGTCACGGTGCGTGCCATCTGCGCAAATTTAACCCATGAGCTTCCTCTTCCCTAGCGGGCGAGTGCGCGTTCGTGAGGCGGGCTTCCGGCTGAAGAGGCGGTGAAGGGGTTAAGAGAATTCGCTTGTCCATTGGCCGCTCGGCTGTTGCTAGGGCGGCTTGTCGGGCGCCATTTTGTGTGTGTGAGGAGGAAGCGCACATATTAGGCCTGTCTCGGGGCGGGTAGACATGTATACAGCATTACATGTAATATGAATGGTCACACAGCACAGCAGTCCTCCCAACCAGTGCAAGTCATGGGGTCGTCCTGAGACTGAACAGCATGAAGCTGGTCTCTTACTGACTGGGCCATGTGGATGAGGAGAACCTGTCTTACTGATACATTACAGCCCAAGAGGGCGACTCAAAGGGTTAAAAGCCACCACCTAAAAAAAAAAGGACATGAGTAAAAAAAATATCATTCTAATTTAATTCCCATAGACCCTACAGGGGAATTTCCCGGTGGGCCGATGACCAGGGGGCCACCCAAGGCCTCTCTGCCGCTGACCGGCTACATAGTGAGAATCGGGAACGCCTGGATGTGGCCAGACCACGCTGCCGTGGCCTGCATCTCACCTCCTAAGCCCCCCTGCTGTATATCTTAATGGGGTTCTCCGGGATATGGAAAATGAAAATGCTTAAATATTACTTTATTATAAATATGTTCCCAAATACCTTTCATTAGTTATAATGGCAATCATCAGGGGAAGCAAGATGGCCACTGTCTCATTAGTTCACACAAAACCTGTCCTGATCACACATGAGGACAAGTTACTTCCGAGCACTGAGGTAAAGAGCTGCCTCATCCTCCTCTCTACTTGTCAGGGGTTAGGATCCTGAATACAGATGATAAGATCTTTAGCTGAATCTATGGGGAAATTAGTTCATGAGGAGACATGAAGTACAGAGCTGACGGACAGGACAGACTGTGGTAATGGAGACTGCATACAAGAGCTGCCGCTCATTATCCACACCTCACCCTCCTCTCATGTCTCCTCATCTTCTCCATTCCCACAGAGATTCACCTGTATTCAGGATCATGATTCCTGACAGGCAGAGAGGAGGATGAGGCAGCTCTGTGTGATCAGGACAGGTTCTGTGTGTACTGACAGGACGGCGGCCATTTTATTTCTCCTAATGATTGCTCCCTAGACAAAACAAGCCATTCTAAGTAATGAAAGGTATTTGTGAATATATTTATTATAAAATAATATTGAAGTACCGTATTTTTCGCTTTATAAGACGCACCTTATGATAAGACGCACCTAGGTTTTTGAGGAGGAAAATAAGAAAAAAATATATTGAACCAAAAGGTGTGCTTTTGGTAGGTTTTGAACTAATGGTGGTCTGTGGATGGACTTGGGTTCAGAGTACTTCTGTCACGGTGGGGAGCTGTGTGGTCTGAACTCGCCGGTCCCACTGTTCTTACCTACTTCCGCGATCCACCCTAGACAGAAGTCCACAACTGGCCGGCAGTCCCTTCCTGAATGAGTGCTGGGGTCTATATGGGAGGGAAGGCCGGGAGGAAAATAATAAACTAGTGACAGATCGGCAGCTACAAAAACAGGTGTATGATGGATCCAGACAAGACAGGTCAAACCAAGAGAGTCAGAACCGTGCCAAAGTCAATACCAAGAGAACAGAAAGGGAAAACCAATTCAGATACAATACCTAGCCAGGGTCAAAAGCAGGAAGAAATGTAAAGGTCCAAATCATCAGGCGTAAGTCAAGGTCAGGGTCTAAATCCGAGGTTAAGAATCCAAATACTCAGATGAAGGCTAGTGAGGTGATCCAGAAGAATAACAACAATCACAGGCCATCTATGGCCAGTAGATTGTTTAAATAGGCCACACTTCCTGGTCATGTGCCCCTTATAAGGTCACATGACCGGTAACATGAGCGTGCTGAACATGCTAGTGCTGGCACTGATTGGCTACCACTCCTGTACAGGAAGTACCCTGCCTGCTGCCCTGGCAACTGGACACCAGCGGCACTGTAGAGAAGCGCACCTGCCGGACCGGACTTGACAGTTCTCTCCAAATGCCTTTTTCCTCAACACAGTAAAGAATCCAGTCGTTCTCTGTCTTCTTCAGGGATTTTTGTAAAATGTGGTATTAGAAAAGTACCATGTTCAGAGAAAGGGAAAGGTTCCTAGTGAAGTGGAAAAATTTAAATGAGGTCTTTTTGATCAGTCATGGTGTTCTGGAGAAAGACGACGTTCTGACCACAATAGATCTCACAGATACTGTACTTACATCGCCATACTACCCAGCAACAGGAAACTGCTCAGAATCACAGTGTTCACAAACCTGGACATTCTTCATCTACAGTTCACTTGCCTGTCCTTAGGATTGTCATCTGCTCCCAGAGTTTTTACCAAGATCATAGTAATTCTAACAGGTTGTCAGATGTAATATAGTAGACCAGTGTGGCACACTCGGTGGTGGAGCGTGGAGTCGGGATCCTACCCCTTATATATGATAGAAAAAACTCCAGCAAGATTTGCTTTGGTGTTGTTGTTGTTTATTGTAATGCGGCAAAGTAACACTTTGTGTGAGGTTTCGGCACAATAGCCTTTTTCAAACTGTGTAAGTACAGAAAAATGCAGAAAATTACAATCTGGTTGTATGATAAAACAACAAAAATGACAAAATGACATGATTCACGAACAGTGAGTATACAGGGAGTGCAGAATTATTAGGCAAGTTGTATTTTTGAGGATTAATTTTATTATTGAACAACAACCATGTTCTCAATGAACCCAAAAAACTCATTAATATCAAAGCTGAATATTTTTGGAAGTAGTTTTTAGTTTGTTTTTAGTTTTAGCTATTTTAGGGGGATATCTGTGTGTGCAGGTGACTATTACTGTGCATAATTATTAGGCAACTTAACAAAAAACAAATATATACCCATTTCAATTATTTATTTTTACCAGTGAAACCAATATAACATCTCAACATTCACAAATATACATTTCTGACATTCAAAAACAAAACAAAAACAAATCAGTGACCAATATAGCCACCTTTCTTTGCAAGGACACTCAAAAGCCTGCCATCCATGGATTCTGTCAGTGTTTTGATCTGTTCACCATCAACATTGCGTGCAGCAGCAACCACAGCCTCCCAGACACTGTTCAGAGAGGTGTACTGTTTTCCCTCCTTGTAAATCTCACATTTGATGATGGACCACAGGTTCTCAATGGGGTTCAGATCAGGTGAACAAGGAGGCCATGTCATTAGATTTTCTTCTTTTATACCCTTTCTTGCCAGCCACGCTGTGGAGTACTTGGACGCGTGTGATGGAGCATTGTCCTGCATGAAAATCATGTTTCTCTTGAAGGATGCAGACTTCTTCCTGTACCACTGCTTGAAGAAGGTGTCTTCCAGAAACAGGCAGTAGGACTGGGAGTTGAGCTTGACTCCATCCTCAACCCGAAAAGGCATCTTTGATGATACCAGCCCAAACCAGTACTCCACCTCCACCTTGCTGGCGTCTGAGTCGGACTGGAGCTCTCTGCCCTTTACCAATCCAGCCACGGGCCCATCCATCTGGCCCATCAAGACTCACTCTCATTTCATCAGTCCATAAAACCTTAGAAAATCAGTCTTGAGATATTTCTTGGCCCAGTCTTGACGTTTCAGCTTGTGTGTCTTGTTCAGTGGTGGTCGTCTTTCAGCCTTTCTTACCTTGGCCATGTCTCTGAGTATTGCACACCTTGTGCTTTTGGGCACTCCAGTGATGTTGCAGCTCTGAAATATGGCCAAACTGGTGGCAAGTGGCATCTTGGCAGCTGCACGCTTGACTTTTCTCAGTTCATGGGCAGTTATTTTGCGCCTTGGTTTTTCCACACGCTTCTTGCGACCCTGTTGACTATTTTGAATGAAACGCTTGATTGTTCGATGATCACGCTTCAGAAGCTTTGCAATTTTAAGAGTGCTGCATCCCTCTGCAAGATATCTCACTATTTTTGACTTTTCTGAGCCTGTCAAGTCCTTCTTTTGACCCATTTTGCCAAAGGAAAGGAAGTTGCCTAATAATTATGCACACCTGATATAGGGTGTTGATGTCATTAGACCACACCCCTTCTCATTACAGAGATGCACATCACCTAATATGCTTAATTGGTAGTAGGCTTTCGAGCCTATACAGCTTGGAGTAAGACAACATGCATAAAGAGGATGATGTGGTCAAAATACTCATTTGCCTAATAATTCTGCACTCCCTGTACATAGATATACATATAAATAGATATATACAAGGTGTACATCAAGAAGAGGAGTCTCAGGATCCTGATGAGAAGCCCCTGGTGTAGGCTGAAGAACAATTTCTTATGGAGCATATTTAAGGAAAACAGTCAGAAGCCACAGATATATCACTCTTAGGGCTCATTCAGACGGCCGTATGCTGTCCGCAAAAATACTGAATGCTATCCGTTTTTTTGCGGATCCGCAAAAAAAATGAAACATGTCCTATACTTGTCCGTGAAAATCAGGACATGGCCCCATTGAAGTCTATGGGTCCGCAAAAATACTGAATGCTATCCGTTTTTTTGCAGATCCGTTTTTTTGCGGATCCGCAAAAAAACGGATAGCATTCAGTATTTTTGCGGACAGCATACGGCCGTCTGAATGAGCCCTTAATCATATAATACAGCCGGGAATGAATTTATCAAAACACAAGTCCAGAGAAGGTGTAGAAAATGAGAGCATTGATGAAAAAAATAAATTTTGAGAAAAGAGGAAAAAGTCCAGGAGCGGCCCCCAGGCTTATGTCATTATACATAGGAATCTGGATAATCGTGGTACATATGAAGGGAGTACATATAAAGGGAATCAATGGATGGAGCAGAGGGAGCATCAGAGAGGTAGGACATACTGAGTATATGATAAGTATATTGAGGAACAAGGTAAAAGGGGGAAGGTCAAGGCACTACACTTACCACAAGCCGCTCTGGAGGAAGGAGCCATAAGGTGCTGCGCTGAGTAGAGGTACAGCATACAACTGTATGCGATCGGTGTAGGCGCACCATATTGTGGCTAAAGCGGTGCTTAAGTAGGCCAATCGAGCGCGAACGGCACTTCCGGTATCGCGAAACCGGAAGTGGTGCGTTCCAACTGCGGTTCACGGGCAGGAAGTGACGTATGGAGTGTGTGCTGCGATTCATCAGCGTTCCACAGACAGGAAGCGCGTTCCACCAGCAGGAGATGGGTGATTATTAGAGCACTGAGCGTGATGGGACCTATATCAATGCATCCAGGAAATCAAGAAGGGAACAAACGGAGGGAAGGGGGTAGAGGGAAAGAGAAGGGAAAATCTATACATGTGTAATAACTCTATATGGATTAGCTATATAATGAACACTATATGGATAAGATATCTAATAAACTCTATATGAATAAGCTATATCATAAACTCTATGAGGGTATACTATAAGAGGATCAAAACTATAAAAGGGATACAGATCTCCAGTGGATGATGCTGTTATGGTACCTATGAAGTAAATGGGAATATTGTTAAAGGACAATAGACTAAAAGAGGCTAATCGGAAAAACCTAAATGTGTAGACGTAATAATGGTAATTGGTATCAGGTGTGCTCATCACGGGAGTGGGGGCCCATAACAGTAAATTAATAGGTGTGTGGGTAAAAGGAAAATTGATAATGGAGGATGTAGGGAAATGTGTAATGGTATGAGGCTAGGAGGACTACACTAGACGTATGATGTAAAAAATTAAATGAAGCTCAGGACTTCATAGTCCCTGTTCAAGCCTTTAAGGTTCTAAACAATCCAATGTGTGTATCCAGAAGGATTCTCTTTTTTTGAGTTGTGCAATACGGTCATAACCGCGTCTGTGTAAGGGGATATGTTCAATAACCTGGAATCTGAGTTGCGAGATATTGTGGCCTGCCTGGTGAAAATGGAATGGGACTGGAAGCAAGAGGTTCTGGCGTCTGATGGATGATTTGTGTTGGCATACTCGGTCTCTCACTTTCTGTGTGGTTTCCCCAATGTAAATTTTGCCACATGGACATTTTAACAGGTAAATGACAAATGAAGAGTCACACGTGAAGAAATCTTTTATAGGGAATTGATGACCAGACTGGGGGTGGTGGAAGTAAGAGCCCTTGAGGATGTTAGAGCACTGAAAGCAGTGGAGGCATGGGAAGGTGCCAAACTTGGGTGTGCCTAGGAATCTCTGTTTCGGTATATTGAGTGTTGGGCCAATGTCAGCTTTTACTAAATGGTCTCTAAGATTTTTCGGTCTATGGTTACATGCCAGAATGGGATTTCTGAATTCTTATATTGTAGGGAATGCCTTCTGTAATATGGGCCAATGATTACGGATGCTGTTCAGAACCTTATTGATACTAGGATGGTATGTGTGTACAAACGGAATACGAGTTAGAGTAGTTTTAGTGATAGTCTTGGTGGGCCGGGGGGCTGTGGGGCTCGTGTCCCCAAGGATGTGTTCAGGGTAGCCTCGTTCCCTGAATCTGTCTCTCATTTCACCCAGTCGGATTTCACGCTGTGAGCTATTGGACACAATCCGTTTAAGGCGGGAGTATTGTGAGTTAGGAAGAGATTTTTTTGTGTTCAGAGAATGAAAACTGGTATAGTGTAAAAGATTGTTGCGATCTGTCGGTATTTTATAAAGATCAGTAGTCAGTGTGCTTGTCGGTGTTATGATAACTGTCGTGTCCAAAAAGCTGATGCTAGAGGTATCAAAATGGATGGTGAATTGAAGTTCTGGGTAAATGTTATTCAAAAAGCTGTGAAATTCGGTGAGGGACTCAACGGGGCCCCTCCATATGCAAAAAAATGTCATCAATGTAACGCTTCCATAGGAGCGCATGTTCAATGAAATGAGAATTTGGGTAAATATGCATCTCTTCGAATTCTGCCATGTAACAATTTGCATATGGAGGGGCCACGTTGGACCCCATAGTGGTCCCTTGGCACTGTAAGTAAAATGTGTCCTCAAATAAAAAGAAATTGTTTGTCAGAACCAATTCAAGGATATCCATATAAAAGGATATAGTGTCGGAATTTGAGAAATTAGATTGGAGACACTTGGAGACTGCCTGAAGACCCTTGTGATGTTGAATAGAGGTGTATAGGCTCGCCACATCCCATGTGACTAAAATACTGTTAGGTGGTAATGGTGGGAAATTGTGAATGAAACTCAAGAATTCAGAGGTATCCAAAATGAATGATCTCGTCTTTTTAATCAGTGGTGTGAGTGACTTTTCCAAAAGGATGGATAATGGAGACAGAAGTGAACTAGTGGATGCAACGATTGGACGACCGGGGGGATGGTGTAGGCTTTTGTGAATTTTGGGTAACTGTCACGGAAGGTGTTACAGAAAACTAGAAGACACAAATGAAGATCCGAGTGACTTGATCCAAAACTAAGGAACCAAAGGGTAACCCTGCAACAGCCCTAGCTCTCTCCCTTACTGCTCAGCCTATGCAAGAATCTCTATGGTAGATAATTGCATACCCTTGTACCCTCGACTGTATGAAACCTGAACACCCTATAATAGTGAGGGGACATGACCACCGGCTCCCTACACTTAATACGGAGGGAGTCAGGGTCACCTATGATCAAGCAAACAGGAAAACATAGATAAATGAACATACTTATCTGTAGAAGCATCAGTTGTAGCATCCAGCATGCACACACTCCAGGAGATTGTATAAACCGCAAAGTGATGCAGTATGGGAGGGGATTTAACCACCTCCGGACCGCTGTACGCACAGACGCGTCCTGGAGGTGGTTGATTCATTCCGAGTGGACGCGCCGGCGCGTCCTCTCGCGATGGCCGAGATTTCCTGTGAACGCGCGCACACAGGCGCGCGCGCTCACAGGAACGGAAGGTAAGAAAGTGGATCTCCAGCCTGCCAGTGGCGATCGTTCGCTGGCAGGCTGGAGATGTGATTTTTTTAACCCCTAACAGGTATATTAGACGCTGTTATGATAACAGCGTCTAATATACCTGCTACCTGGTCCTCTGGTGGTCCCCTTTGTTTGGATCGACCACCAGAGGACACAGGTAGCTCAGTAATATGTTGCACCACACTACACTACACCCCCCCCCGTCACTTATTAACCCCTTATTCACCCTTGATCACCCCTGATCACCCCATATAGACTCCCTGATCACCCCCCTGTCATTGATTACCCCCCTGTCATTGATCACACCCCTGTAAAGCTCCATTCAGACGTCCGCGTGATTTTTACGGATCCACTGATAGATGGATCGGATCCGCAAAACGCACACGGACGTCTGAATGGAGCCTTACAGGGGCATGATCAATGACTGTGGTGATCACCCCCCTGTCATTGATTACCCCCCTGTCATTGATCACACCCCTG